>NW_022991493.1:37492-97492 GCF_902827175.1 Gymnodraco acuticeps
CCCTCCTTCTTTCCTCAGATGTTTAACGGCCCTCGCTGTGATCTGCACGCCAATATAATCGCTCACGGCTGCAGCGCTGGGGCGGCGATAATGACCTTCAGCGACATGAAGATAGAAAAGGTAAGTCTTCTAACAATCATTCCTCCATTTTTAAAGTCCTTGTTAAAATATGTAATCATAACTCTCTCTCTTCTTGTGAAATATGTCCTCATCAACACCTGCAAACCATGTTGTAATTGAAATGGTTGTTCCAGAGTTACAAAGATACAATAAACACAGCAGCATAATAATACAACTGTACACTAACAGTGCAGTAAAAAGAGCAATTCAATATCTACAGACGGTCACATCATTAACGTAAAATACTGTACAGTGACGAGCAGTATTGAGTAGTGCAAAAAAACGTAGTAGCAGATACGTAAGTGCACGTTATTATAGAACATTATCAATAATAATAATATTACATATAAAACAACACAAAGCGTATAAATCCTGACGGTTCCCTTTGTCTCTCCTCAGAACAAGAAGATCAACATGGCGCTCTCTCAGTCTCAGGTCTCTCCTCAGATGATGACCATGAGCTTTCTGCCCGGAGAGGAGAAGACGGTGGAGGTGGAGGTGTTCGCTCCGACGAAAGGTCCTCTGGATCTCTACATCCTCATGGACTTCTCCAACTCCATGGCGGACGATTTGGACAGCTTGAAGAAAATGGGCGAAAAGCTGGGTGAGCATGTTGGTGATGGAAAGTACATTTACTCAAGTACTATGCTGAAGTACACTTTTGAGGTACATGTATTTTCATTTTATACTATGTTTTCTCTTCTACATTTTGGAAGCCAATGTTGTACTTTTTTACACAGATTTATTTACTAGTTACTTCATACATTCAGATGTTCACACTTAAACATTATATAAATGACGTATATTATATAATCAACATTATATTTAAGTAGCTCAAACCACGAGTGGGTTAACAGAAAGTTAATTGGAATTATTAATTGTTGGAGTTTGAGCTTATTAAATCTGACGATGGAGTACTTTTACTCTGAATGCTTTACATACATTTTCCAAATGGTACTTCAATACTTGTAAGTACCATTCTCGATACTGTACTTAAACTTGAAATGTAGTATTTTTACAGTGTGTTATTAAGAATCTGAATACTTTCCCCACCTGTGTAAACATGTTTTGATGACGGGAAACTGTAATACTGATGGTGTTTTTCCTTCTGTAGCTCAGTCGGTTCATACTCTGTCGGATAACTTCACCATTGGGTTTGGGAAGTTTGTGGACAAAGTGATCGAGCCGCAGACGGACATGAGGCCTGAGAAGTAAGGAAACAAATCTGACTTGAACTAATTTAGGCATAAAAACAATGCAGGAATGAGTCCCTGGGGCCTAATTTTATAAAGGGATATACGCTCAAAAAATGGCGTACGCCAGTTTCTACGCAATGTTTGCGATTTATAAAATACTAACTTGACGGGAAAATGTGCGGTCCTCCACGCAAACTCTAACCCATGCGTACCGCACTAAGCACAATAACGGGAGAGACGAGAAACTGCGACACCGTTGGCAGAAGGAAGAATGGAGAGAAATATGTGGAAATAATACCATCAATAAAATGTTACCTCTCATTTATCATATATGAAGAATTCATTTTCAAACATTGATTAAAGCCAATCTTAAAATGATTTAACAAACGCCTGTTTGAGACTCCTCAGTGCACACAAACACATAACCTGGAGAAATAAATAAATACGGATATGTTATTTAAAACCACCTCGAATATGTTGTGTTAATGTTATGAAATGTTTTCTCATAAAGGATGCGGTTTTGCATTTCTATAGGTTGTACGAGCATGGTTTTATATACTATCACGTTTAATCATGTTTTATGCCGTTTGCTAAGACTTGATAAGTCGCTCGTAAAACACAGGAGGTATGGAAACTAAGAACACCATATGTGGTAAATTGTACAGCTAATATAACACAACACATTAGTTGTATTTCCTTTAAACTGGTGGATATAGGGTTGCTGCAGTGGAGACGCTGCGCACAGCTGATCGACAGCTGGGGCACAAACCACCAAATACGAAAACATAATTCAGATCCAGTCGTCATGACTCCACTCCGGAGGGATTCCCCGATCACTTCTTACAGTTTCTCATCAAGGGGGGGTCTCCTGTCCCCGGTACAAACACACTGCCTGAGGAAGGCTATGTGTATTGTTTTTGTCATTAACCTTTTTCAGACCACTTATTTATTTAGTTTGATGACGATCCGACCTCCATGCTGCTACTCTGGTTCAAACTGCATCCACCAAACAATATGATTTATCTCGACCTCCCTAAAATAACCCAAATCTGACACGGTGTGAGATGTCTTTTTTAGCTGTTCTGTCGTCATTCCTGCGATCTCCTTCATAAAGTCAGTCAAAATGAATGAATGGGCGTTTCTTTGACTATTTATAGGCAAATATGGGCGTTACGTGAAGCCCGCAAAAGCTGCACCGCATTTCGAGTCGATTGTTATTTATAAAGGGAAACCGGCGTAGGAAGTCCTGTACGCACTTTCCTCGCCGGTACGCAATGTTTTGTGAATCGGAAAATGTCGGAACATTTCTGTAACTATTTTTTGGATTTCTACTAGTAAGCAACATTCCCACTTGAATCCTACGCACGGCGTTATACATGAGGCCCCTGAAACCCTGAGAGGAGTCATCATTTTAGGACTTCCTGTTCCCTGTCTCGAAGTCAACGTTTTTTTTTATGTGTTTCTGTTAGAAGCCTTAAAAAGGGGCATAAAATCTGTCAGTAGATACCCCACTGGGGAATAAAAACAAGTGTCTAAATGAGACGACTAAACGTCATCACGCCCAACATTAGCCACCTTAGCCTTAGCGGTGGTGACGTGAAGTATGTGACCGTGCTGTAGTTCCTTTATAGCCCAACATTAGTCGCCTTTAGCTTAGCGGTGGTGACGTGAAGTCATGTGACCGTGCTTGTAGTTCCTTTATAGCCCAACATTAGCCTCCTTTAGCTTAGCGGTGGTGACGTGAAGTCATGTGACCGTGCTGTAGTTCCTTTATAGCCCAACATTAGCCTCCTTTAGCTTAGCGGTGGTGACGTGAAGTCATGTGACCGTGCTGTAGTTCCCTTTATAGCCCAACATTAGCCTCCTTTAGCTTAGCGGTGGTGACGTGAAGTCATGTGACCGTGCTGTAGTTCTTTTATAGCCCAAACATTAGCCTCCTTTAGCTTAGCGGTGGTGACGTGAAGTCATGTGACCGTGCTGTAGTTCCTTTATAGCCCAACATAGCCTCCTTTAGCTTAGCGGTGGTGACGGGAAGTCATGTGACCGTGCTGTAGTTCCTTTATAGCCCAACATTAGCCACCTTTAGCTAGCGGTGGTGACGTGAAGTCATGTGACCGTGCTGTAGTTCCTTTATAGCCCAACATTAGCCTCCTTTAGCTTAGCGGTGGTGACGTGAAGTCATGTGACCGTGCTGTAGTTCCTTTATAGCCCAACATTAGCTTTTTACTTCAGTAATCATAAAGTGTTGTTAATATGTGGAGATTATCCTGATGAACCTAAACGTGTAAATATCATAAACGTTAACGGCCCGTCCACACGGCGGCGTTGCGTTGAAGCTTCAACGCTTCTGCCCATTCACTTTGAATGGGGTGATGTCACACTTTGCCAAACTGCATTGTGGGAGCGTCGCTTTGCTCGCGTCGCTTTGCTCGCGTCGCTTTGCTCGCGTCGCTTTGCTCGCGTCGCTTCAAAAGTTGAGCAATGTTCAACTTTTGAAGCTTCGACGGAAGCGTCAGCCAATCAAATCATATGCCAGTACAAGCTCTAGCCAATCAAACCGCATGCTTGTGTGTCCGGGGCGGGAGATTCATGTCATTGGTTGTTGGTAGAGCGTCAAACATGCCCGCCGGCAAGCTTCAACGTACGCCGCCGTGTGGACGCTGCGTAAGATTATTTTCTGCAATAAACCAAAATCCAATGGAAAAATCCCATTGAACCAGGGAGATGCTGCCCTTCAAGGTCCAACACAGAAATACGACATCTCTACAGCACTCTAAACAAATGGTAGTTCAATCTTAATGGGCTAATTTCCTTCTTCTCAGACTCGCAAAGCCATGGCCGAACAGCGACCCTCCGTTCTCTTTCCAAAACGTCATCAAGCTAACGCATAACGTAACGTTCTTCAACAATGAGCTCCAGGATGAGAGGATTTCTGGAAACCTGGACGCTCCCGAAGGAGGTTTTGATGCCATACTGCAGGCAGCAGTTTGTAAGGTTAGTCAGAAAACTCAATACAAAACACATGTTGCTCTGAATACATTTGCCCAAAAAATGCATAGGCTACCTCTCTCCAAAAACAGAGACTGGAAGGTGTATTCTCTGTTAATACTACTGTATTACTTTACAGGGAAAAGATAAACACAATTTATTACTAATGAAGTAAAACACACATTTTCTCAATTAGATATATCCAATCATGGCATGATTACGGAATGGGGTTGCAGGGAAAAGAGACCACAAAGAGACACACAAATAACAAGAGAGAGATCAAATCACCCAACCCAGTCTCACGGCATTTCGTTTTATAGTCACAAATAATTAATCTATTGATTCGTGTTCACCAACGCGATTCCCCCCCTTTTTTTCGTGTCACACAGAACGATTTTAAAAGCAATGTATTTATATGGTAGTGTGTTTCGTGGAGCAGCACGTCTCTTTGTCCGGTCGGGTCTTGGAAGACCGGAAGCTGTGGGGTTCATAAAAACATTTTCTTACTCAATATCAAACCCTAACCCTATCCCTTTTATTTTGAATTGTATAATGTCTGAGTTTTTTTGACAAGAAAACAATTGCGAAATCGTGTTGGTGAACACGAATCAATAGATACATTTTGTGACTATAACACGAAATGCCGTGAGACTGGGTTGAATCACCAAAACAAAACTACCACAAAGAAATAAATCCTGCAAAGAATCGCAAAAAAAAGTACAAAGAGACATAAAAGGGCTGCAAATAGACACACATTGACTACAAGGAGACACACATTGACTACAAGGAGACACACATTGACTACAAGGAGACACACATTGACTACAAGGAGACACACATTGACTACAAGGAGACACACATTGACTACAAGGAGACACACATAACTACAAGGAGACACACATTGACTACAAGGAGACACACATTGACTACAAGGAGACACACATTGACTACAAGGAGACACACATTGACTACAAGGAGACACACATAACTACAAGGAGACACACATTGACTACAAGGAGACACACATTGACTACAAGGAGACACACATTGACTACAAGGAGACACACATAACTACAGAAAGACAATACATGACTGCAAAGACACACAAAACGACCTCAAATTCCACAGAGAGACAAAAATGATACCTTTAGGAATTGGAGGTACATTTACAGAAAGACAGAAAGACAAACAAATTACTCCAAAAACACACAAATTGAGAAACTGTTTTTCAAAAGGTGATAATATAAATATATATATGTTTCTGTTTTGTTTCTTCTACCCCCAAGTGGCCCCAAAAAAAGAATTGCGGTTTTAAGAATCTTGTTAACAAAGAAAAATCAATAACCAAAAATACCTGCATCTTTTAATATCCGTAATCTCTTCTAACAAACACTCCCTTTTTCCTGTTGTTGGGAAAATCCTGAGTGTCCTCTTCCAACATGAGAGTAGCATGCTAACAAAGGTATCCCAACTGTAGCTGTGAACATGACAGGATGTGTGATGACCTAGAAGAGCATCAGGACTGTTTGAGGCAGATGATAGCTATGTGATTAACATGATGATTCAGCCTCTATGGAGAGAGACATCAAGCATGCTCATTTCTGACGTGGAGCTAATCTGAAGTAAACATTGAATACTGCTTTCTATTCCTCCATCTTGTGACTGTGTAACTCCCTCTCTTGGATATCAGCATGTGAAGGACACTGTTCAGGAACTAGTCTCTGTATGTGATGACTCCTTCCATTCTGGAGAGGATCACAGACACATGGATCCTGAGGTTGAAGCTCAAGCCGGGGACCAGGGAGAGTTCTCTAACACCTCTTTACTGGTTTTCTGCTTTCAGGACCAGATCGGCTGGCGCGACCACAGCACTCACCTGCTGGTGTTCTCCACCGAGTCGGCCTTCCACTACGAGACCGACGGCATGAACGTCCTGTCGGGGATCTTGAAGCGAAACGACGAGCAATGCCACCTCAACGCTGAACACAAATACACACAGGACATTCACCAGGATTATCCGTCCATTCCCACGTTGATCCGTGTGTTGGGAGATCACAACATCATCCCCGTCTTCGCCGTCACAGAACACTCCTACACCTACTACGAGGTACTAGGTTCCCTCCACGTATTGCGTTGTTTTTTAGCAGGTTCTAGAGAACTATGGGGCTCTTGTTTTGTTATATTGCACCCCAATAAAATGGAGGTTAATGGATCATCAATTTGCACAGTTTATTTTGTCAGTTTTAACGGATTTCTGTATAGTTTGGTTATTGATTTTATTGCATCTTGAATGTTTTTTTAATGTATATTTGTTTGTATGATTGAATGTTTTTTATCATAAAGTATCACAGCCCAAAACACTTCCAGCACTGCTTTTTTTTTACACCAATGGGGTTGTTTTTTGTAGGTTTTAGACAATTATGTTCCTCTTGTTTTGATGTATAAATCCCCTAATCTCCCTGCCCCCCAATAGAATGGAGGTAAATGGAAATGGAGTTGAAAAACACTATTAAAAATACCATATTTTATTTTCTAAAAGCTACGTTCTGAAGAAGAATGGTATAGTGGCAGGGTTAATGCCTCCTGATTGGTTGTTTTATTATTACTATCTCTAACAAGAAGGATAGTTTTCAGTTTGATTGCTTTCTTCTGTGGGCCAGATGTAGAATTGGCCAAAGAAGAACTCTGGAGCGGATCATTAGGTTCTGAAGACAGACTGTTGAGTTTTAGATCATGGACTTATTTTGTTGTCCTTTGTGCAGAAACTCAAAGAGTATTTCCCCATCGCTGAGGTCGGTCGGCTCACAGAGGACTCGTCCAATATGCTGCAAATCATGGAAACCGCCTTCAAGGTACAGCAAGTGTTCAAAGGTGGAGGCGTTGGCACTCTGCGCATCTTCTGATTGGTTTATCCTCTGACTCTTACAGAACATCCGGTCTAAGATGAGCATCCGTGCAGCGAACAAACCGAAGGCTTTCGAGACGGAGTTCCTGGACGAAGAGAATGTCGTAAAAAAATTCGGAGCCTTTAATTTCAAACCTGGAAAAATAGTAAGCAGAAGAACAGACGTAAAAAACCCACACATGAATTCAGCACATTCATTAAGGTTTGCAGCAACACATCGCACAATTTTCTATCAATTTCAATATCGAAATGTCTTAAAACAATGTTTGGACCTATATTTTGTGTACGTTAATCAAGGTAACAGTGGGATTTTACTTTTCTCCTCTAAAGGTATTCTTCAAAAATAGTGTTGGCTTTGAAGATATGCCGATATATGTTCCCTCAAATCTGCAAGATTCGTTCTCAACTGTTCACTTAGTAATCATAGGGTGGCAAGAATTCCAACATTGTCTTTCTAATGTGTGTGTGTGTGTTTGTGTGTGTGTTTGTGTGCGTGTGTGTGTATGTGTGTGTGTGTGTGTGTATGTGTGTGGTGTATATGTGTGTGTGTGTGTGTGTATATGTGTGTGTGTGTGTGTGGGTGTGTGTTGTGTATGTGTGTGTTGTGGGTGTGTGTGTGTGTGTTGTGTGCGTGTGTGTGTGTGTGTGTGTGTGTGTATGTGTGTGATGTGTGTGTGTGTGTGTGTGTTTGTGTGTGTGTGTGTGTTCCAGGGAAATTTCAAGTTACGAGTCAAAGCCCACCGAATGCTCGATGACAATCCGGTCTGTGAGTCTAATGAGGCCGACAAAGAGGGGGAAATGAGAGTCAAACCAACAACCTTCAATGCCGGCGTAAACATTAAAGCCTCCATTCTGTGTCCGACCTGCGACTGTGAGAAGGTACACACACTTTATAACACTTAAACACACGAGTTAAAGCTGCTTTTTTTCACATTGCTTCATGGTGGATTCATCCTAATGTCTCCTTTGTCTTTGGATAAGTGAACTTAGGTTCGTCTTTAAAGCAAAAATTGTAGAAAATTCAGTTGTTTTTGCTTTAAATACGGAGTTTTCTCTGTTTTATACACAATTGACAAACAACACATAACCTTTGCATTTTTTCAACCATTTATAGACTTTTGTTTTAATTTAGATAATAATAGTTGGATTATTCAAGAATGAAAGTATCACCTGTCACTTAAACGCACCAAAAGCACGAGACAGTGGTGGCAAAGTCGATAGGGACTTGGCTTGGCAACTGGAAGGTCACCAGTTCAAGTCCCGGCAAGACCAAGTGCCACGAGGTGTCCCTGAGCAAGGCACCGTTCAGTACACTGCTCCCCGGGCGCTGTTCAAAATGGCAGCACACTGCTCCTAACACAGGATGGGTCAAATGCAGAGGAACAATTTCCCCACGAGGGATTAATAAAAGTCCATCTTAAATGACCAAGCTGCTTTTTCTCACGTCTTCATGGTATTCATTTCAGTTTTCTCGTTCCTCCAGACTATCCTCCCTAAAGCAGACATTTGTCATAAAAATGGAAACCTGGTGTGTGGGAAGTGTCACTGCTCTATCGGCTGGTGAGTCTTTAATTATTTATTATTATTTTATTATATAAAGAATTAAACTAGAGTTAACGCCTCGTTCCTGCAATATCCCATCCACGGAAATGGGAATAAAATAAGATCACATTCTCATTGAACCTTCAAATTGTAATCAGCTCATCCTTTAGTCCAAATGAACATCTGCACCACATTTGAAGACTCTCCCTCACGGCGTCCCTGAGATATTGCGTTGTGTTTCTCCTTCAGGTTGGGTACGTTCTGTAACTGCTCGGCCAGCACTTCAGCCGAAGACAGCAGCCAGTGCATCGCTCCGGGGATGAAGGAGCCCTGCTCTGATCGGGGGGATTGTTTGGCCTGTGGCATCTGTGTTTGCTACAACCCCGACCAGTTTGAGGGGCCGTTCTGCCAGTATGACAAAACCCAGTGTCAGCGCCACCAAGGATTCCTGTGCAACGGTACCAGCTTTCTCCATGTTCAAATGAGGGTTAATGATGGGGTGTGCATGGGGTCTCTATGAACATGTATTTACTCTCCTGTAGATTTGAGCTGCAGATTTTCAAAGTGGTGGATTAACAGCAAAATAATCGACAACTTTTGAAGTCGTTTTAGAGTGAATGAAATGTCCACCAAAAGTGAAAACCATGCTGTCTTTTCTAATGTTTTCCTTTCTATGAAGTCATTTATGTTTTTTAGACTTTACTACTAATATTTTCACACACACACTTCTGACATTGTAACCCTCTTGGTGTCCTCTCTCTCTAGACCATGGCTCCTGTGTTATGGGTGGCTGTGCCTGCGCTAAAGGATGGAAGGGGAAAGCCTGCGAATGTCCCAAAAGCACCGACACCTGTCAGGACTCAAAGGGAGTGAGTATACAAAGACTTCTGTTTTCAGATTAACGTGATACACTACAGGAAAACATGTAATTAGTTTTTTTAAATGTATTTTTTCCGAAAAGTAAAAAGAAAAAAGACCAAAATCCCAATTGTTTTGCTACATTTGGCAAAAGTTGCTGTTAGAAAAGTATTCATTTGCATATTTTAACACAAGACGTAATACAAAAAACGATTGTTTTAATCTCGGTCCACATTAAGGCGAGATACTACATGCAAAATCATCGTCATGCACTGATCAGTTTTGCAAGTTAGCTTCCATAACATGTCTTCTGTCAGACTAGTGGATCGAAAACATCCAAAATCAACTTGTTGTTGTTTATTGACTAACTTTGTATTTTACGTCTGCAGATTTCTCATTAATTCACCTAAAGCTAGCATTACATAACGCCCAATTTGTCGGAAAACTTGTAATATAGAAAATAACTTTCTTAATGTGAGTAATGAGGTTGGGAAGTTTCATGGCGATATCTGTATGTTTAAACCCTATTCACCTGTCGTGTGATTTAAGGCTAATCTGGTATTTCAGTTGCAGACTTCTTACTTTATAACCACATGGACAGGTGGCTCAGAAAGCCCCCCCTCAAATATTTCTTGCATATCTTCAACATCTTTATAGTTGCACACAGATCTATGTTCCGGATAATATGCAAATTACGCATATTTGCTAACAGTATGCCTCATTTGCATGTTTAAACATACAATTTCAGAAAACTTGTAATACAAAGAAATATTGTGTTAATGTCAGAACTGAGATGGCCAAGTTTCACGCTGATATCTGTAAGTTCATTTGTTTACCCTATTCACCCGTCTTTATTTGTAACAGGGTGTGTGTAACGGGCGAGGTGAATGTGTGTGTGGCCTCTGCGTGTGTCCCGAATCTGGAATCGAATTGACTGCAACCTGTGAGCCAAATTTCCAGGTGTGTGGATTTTATTTATTAACACGTATATTTAATTATGACCCAAAGTGTGTTCATTCCAAGGCAGTTTCTACCTTTCGTGTATGTGTGTGTGTGTGTGTGTGTGTGTGTGTGTGTGTGTGTGTGTGTGTGTGTGTGTGTGTGTGTGTGTGTGGGTGTGTGTGTGTGTGTGTATGCGTGTGTGTGTGTGTGTGTGTGTGTGTGTGTGTGTGTGTGGCCTAGCATTACTATACTTGTGGGGACCTAAATCTGTTTACACAGTCACGTGTGGGGACTCGCCTCCCTTATGGGGACAAATTGGAGGTCCCCATGAGGGTTTAGGGTTAGGGTTAGGGTTAGGTTTAGGGTTAGGGTTATGTTTAGGGTTAGGGTAAGGGTAAGGGTTAGGGTTAGGCATGTGTTGGTTCTGGTTAAGGTTAGGATAAGTCTCCAGGAAATGCATGTAAGTCAATGTAATGTCCCCTGAAGTGACACATGGTATGTGTGTGTGTGTGGGGGGGGGGGGGGGTGTGTGTGCTTTACACTTTATTAAACATTATTTGACATCTGCATCAGTGATAATAGCACTAACAACTATTCTCCCACATTCTTATTTTTAATCTTATTTTTTTCTTCTTGTTTTCTCGTATTGTTCTTATTTAATTGTTAAGCATCGCATAAAAGCATTTCTACAAATGTTTCTTATATATTTTAATATTTTAATTGTGGTCCTGTGCAGGCCCTGGCGGGTGCGTGCGAGGGTACGAGGAGTTGCATTCAGTGTCAGGCGTGGAAAACGGGAGAAAAGAAAGACAAAGAGAAGTGTGACACGTGCCCCTTTAAGATCACGCTGGTGGACGAACTCAAAGACGGTAAACGATGTGAACATTTTATATAAATATTTGAAATCAAATTCTGAGAAAAATTCAACATTTCGAGAAGAACTGTCAGTTCTAAGAAAAAGTTGAATTATTTTTCTTTTACTCTTAAAATTGAGAAACTGTTAAGAAATCCAATCACAGGGATAAATAACATATTTCTGATATGGGTGTGTTCCAGCGGGGAAGGTGCTGGAACATTGCAGTTTCCGCGACGAAGATGATGATTGTACGTATCAATACACCCTGGAAAACTCAGAAGACCCAAAAGTGAAAGGCCTGGAGGTCCAGGTGCTCGAGAAGAGAGGTGAGCTGCGTCCTGCACACGTCTAGGTTTATTCAAATGCTCACGGGTTTCTACTTACAACGAGCAATGAAGGAAACTATCTGATTGACTAATAACAATAACGAGGTCTTATATGGACGCACAATTTCCTGTGAAATGCACTGCAGAAATATTTCCATTTAATTGACAATAAAACCTCAACGTTATGAACGGCTAAATAATAGATGCAACTCTGTGTGAATTCAACGTAACTTTATAATAACAATACATTTCATTTATATTCTTTCACACACACATACGGGTTTTGGGCCGAGGGCGACACCGTACTTCCGGTATCCGCCATTTCACACGAGGTGCAAGCAGAATATCATAGTCTATTGCCTTAATCAATATCTAGTCAACTCTAAAATACCACATATATGCAATGGCATGATAATATTATTGTGACAAGTGGGGTATTCACCTGGTGTTTCCAGAAGATAGACGTAGATGCAGCCAAAATCGACGAAGGCCACTTTCGAGGGTCGTTTTTCCATACATCTGCAGGCAGTCTGTAAGGGCAATCCGACAACCCACACAGCTCTAGTTTACGCTGGTAACGACCTAGAGCACACCCCTCAAGTCCAGAGATGTGATCCGAAGACATGCAGCGATTTCTTCGGTCGTTAATTCAGAAAGAAAACCTAGTGCGCTCTGCCTTGCTAGTTAGCTAGCTGTTTATATTTGCACCTCCAGGAAAATGGCGTATTTATATATATATATATATATGGCGCGCGTTGCATTGTGGGTAGCTCGTGACGTCACTGTGTGTGAAAGAATAGCACACTTTAAAGACAAACGTCATCTCAAGGTGCTTCACAAAGCTATAAGGAAAAATAAGTAAAAAGATATCTAGAGGATTTATTGGATAAAAAAATGGCAATATAAAAAATAAAAATAAAAGGTTTAAAAATAAATAAATAAAAAACATCTCCCTGTTTCCTGCAGATTGCCCCGCTGCGAGCCTCCTCTGGCTGCTCCCTCTGCTCCTCTTCCTCCTGCTGCTCCTCGCCCTCCTGCTGCTCTGCTGCTGGAAATACTGCGCCTGCTGCAAAGCCTGCTGCGCGGTACACACACACACACACACACACACACACACACACACACACACACACACACACACACACACACACACACACACACACATTTACACCAATACATACCAGATACATCAGTGTAAATGATGCCTTCTGTCTCCTCCTGTTGCAGAGCTGCCTCGCGCTGCTGCCCTGCTGCAGGAAAGGTAAGAGGTTTGTTTTATTAAACGTTAAGGTTATTTTAAATAAGATTCAAAACAAGTCGTTGCATTTGAATCAACAAGTAGTTAAATAGTTATAATATCATCGTAGCTCCCTCTTAATTTGACACTGTGCACAAATATTGGCTTTAAATGCAATCAGAACATGCAAAAACAAGAAGACGTCGTGCAAATGATGGATGTAATCGCTATGAACGAATCTCCGTCTTGTTCTCTGCAGGTCGCATGGTGGGCTTTAAGGAAGACGAGTATTTGCTGCGTCAGTCTCTGCTCACCTCGGATCACCTCGACACCCCGATGGTGAGGACCGGCCCGCCAAAAGGAACCGACGTCGTCCGCTGGAAAATCACCGACAACGTGCACCGACCTCCAAACCACCCGCAGGCTCTGATAAAACCAAACCCCAAAGAGATCAGTGAGTATTTCAAGAGTTTAAGGATTTATGATGCTTACAGGTTTTGTTCAGCAGGATAATCTCCACATATTAACAGCATTTCATGAAATAAAAAGCTAATGTTAGGCTATAAAGGAACTACAGCACGGTCACATGACTTCCAACACCACCGCTAAGCTAAAGGTGGCTAATGTTGGGCTATAAAGGAACTACAGCACGCTCACATGACGTCACGTCACCACCGCTAAGCTAAAGGTGGCTAGTGTTGGGCTATAAAGGAACTACAGCACGGTCACATGACTTCCAACACCACCGCTAAGCTAAAGGAGGCTAATGTTGGGCTATAAAGGAACTACAGCACGCTCACATGACGTCACGTCACCACCGCTAAGCTAAAGGTGGCTAATGTTGGGCTATAAAGGAACTACAGCACGGTCACATGACTTCACGTCACCTCCGCTAAGCTAAAGGTGGCTAATGTTTGGCTATAAAGGAACTACAGCACGGTCACATGACTTCACGTCACCACCGCTAAGCTAAAGGTGGCTAATGTTGGGCTATAAAGGAACTACAGCACGGTCACATGACTTCACGTCACCTCCGCTAAGCTAAAGGTGGCTAATGTTTGGCTATAAAGGAACTACAGCACGGTCACATGACTTCACGTCACCACCGCTAAGCTAAAGGTGGCTAATGTTGGGCTATAAAGGAACTACAGCACGGTCACATGACTTCACGTCACCTCCGCTAAGCTAAAGGTGGCAAATGTTTGGCTATAAAGGAACTACAGCACGGTCACATGACTTCACGTCACCACCGCTAAGCTAAAGGTGGCTAATGTTTGGCTATAAAGGAACTACAGCACGGTCACATGACTTCACGTCACCACCGCTAAGCTAAAGGAGGCTAATGTTGGGCTATAAAGGAACTACAGCACGGTCACATGACTTCACGTCACCACGGCTAAGCTAAAGGAGGCTAATGTTGGGCAATAAAGGAACTACAGCACGGTCACATGACTTCACGTCACCACCGCTAAGCTAAAAGTGGCTAATTTTGGCGTAGACATTATTTCAGGATAACAACCAAAAAGACATTCAGAAAACCATTGAGTTCCAGACCAGGGGACAGGAAGTGATGAAATGCTGACTCATTTCTGGGTTTCTGGAACTTTAATGGGTTTTTTCTTGGTCTCTCTCCCTCCCTGTAGTCCAGCACCCGATCTCCCTCCGGTTAAACAGACTGTTCTCAGAGAACCTTTCACGCACCGATTCCAGAGACGCCGAACAGCTCCGCAAAGAAGTGTCCGATAACGTGAGTGTGTCATTGTTTTTATCAGTGAACATAGGAGTGTGTGACGGATGACTGTGTCACTGAAAACTCTTATCTGCTTTTTTACATCCAGCTCAACGAGGTTTACAAGCAGGTTCCCGGAGCCCAGAAGGTCCAGAAAACCTCGTTCAGGTGAGACGAGTCAAAGGAATACTTCACCAAAATGTCATGATCTGTATTTTTTTTCTCTGTGTGTTACTTTGAATTCTTGTGTGCTTCTAACAAGACTTCATGGTGGATAAAGGATCACAACTGAGGTAAATGAAAGGATTTGCAGGGTTTAAAAGTCCTGTCTTTATGAAGCAGTGAGCATAAATTCTTAGACCCTCTGTCCTTAGACACTCTGTCCTTAGACCCTCTGTCCTTAGACCCTCTGTCCTCAGACCCTCTGTCCTTAGACCCTCTGTCCTCAGACCCTCTGTCCTCAGACCCTCTGTCCTCAGACCCTCTGTCCTCAGACCCTCTGTCCTTATACCCTCTGTCCTTAGACCCTCTGTCCTCAGACCCTCTGTCCTCAGACCCTCTGTCCTCAGACCCTCTGTCCTTAGACCCTCTGTCCTTAGACCCTCTGTCCTCAGACCCTCTGTCCTCAGACCCTCTGTTCTTAGATTCTCTGTCCTTAGACCCTCTGTCCTCAGACCCTCTGTCCTTAGACCCTCTGTCCTCAGACCCTCTGTCCTTAGACCCTCTGTTCTTAGACCCTCTGTCCTCAGACCCTCTGTCCTTAGACCCTCTGTCCTCAGACCCTCCGTCCTCAGACCCTCTGTCCTTAGACCCTCTGTTCTTAGACCCTCTGTCCTTAGACCCTCTGTCCTTAGACCCTCTGTCCTCAGATCCTCTGTCCTCAGACCCTCTGTCCTTAGACCCTCTGTCCTTAGACCCTCTGTCATTAGACCCTCTGTCCTTAGACCCTCTGTCCTCAGACCCTCTGTCCTCAGACCCTCTGTCCTCAGACCCTCTGTCCTCAGACCCTCTGTTCTTAGACCCTCTGTCCTTAGACCCTCTGTCCTTAGACCCTCTGTCCTTAGACCCTCTGTCCTCAGACCCTCTGTCCTTAGACCCTCTGTCCTTAGACCCTCTGTCCTCAGACCCTCTGTCCTCAGACCCTCTGTCCTCAGACCCTCTGTTCTTAGACCCGCTGTCCTTAGACCCTCTGTCCTTAGACCCTCTGTCCTTAGACCCTCTCTCCTCAGACTCTCTGTTCTTAGACCCTCTGTCCTTAGACCCTCTGTCCTTAGACCCTCTGTCCTCAGACCCTCTGTCCTCAGACCCTCTGTCCTTAGACCCTCTGTCCTCAGACCCTCTGTCCTTATACCCTCTGTCCTCAGACCCTCTGTCCCCAGACCCTCTGTCCTTAGACCCTCTGTTCTTAGACCCTCTGTCCTTAGACCCTCTGTCCTCAGACCCTCTGTCCTCAGACCCTCTGTCCTTAGACCCTCTGTCCTCAGACCCTCTGTCCTTAGACCCTCTGTCCTCAGACCCTCTGTCCTCAGACCCTCTGTCCTTAGACCCTCTGTCCTCAGACCCTCTGTCCTTAGACCCTCTGTCCTCAGACCCTCTGTCCTTAGACCCTCTGTCCTCAGACCCTCTGTCATTAGACCCTCTGTTCTTAGATCCTCTGTCCTTAGACCCTCTGTCCTCAGACCCTCTGTCCTCAGACCCTCTGTCCTCAGACCCTCCGTCCTCAGACCCTCTGTCCTCAGACCCTCTGTTCTTAGACCCTCTGTCCTTAGACCCTCTGTCCTTAGACCCTCTGTCCTCAGATCCTCTGTCCTTAGACCCTCTGTTCTTAGACCCTCTATCCTTAGACCCTCTGTCCTTAGACCCTCTGTCATTAGACCCTCTGTCCTTAGACCCTCTGTCCTCAGACCCTCTGTCCTTAGACCCTCTGTCCTTAGACCCTCTGTCCTCAGACCCTCTGTCCTCAGACCCTCTGTCCTCAGACCCTCTGTCCTCAGACCCTCTGTCCTCAGACCCTCTGTCCTTAGACCCTCTGTCCTCAGACCCTCTGTCCTCAGACCCTCTGTCCTCAGACCCTCTGTCCTTAGACCCTCTGTCCTTAGACCCTCTCTCCTCAGACCCTCTGTCCTCAGACCCTCTGTTCTTAGACCCTCTGTCCTTAGACCCTCTGTCCTTAGACCCTCTGTCCTTAGACCCTCTGTCCTCAGACCCTCTGTCCTTAGACCCTCTGTCCTTAGACCCTCTGTCCTCAGACCCTCTGTCCTTAGACCCTCTGTCCTCAGACCCTCTGTCCTCAGACCCTCTGTCCTTAGACCCTCTGTTCTTAGACCCTCTGTCCTTAGACCCTCTGTCCTTAGACCCTCATGAAAACCATTCCTTCTGAATTAATTGCAATTTCAAGGTTTTTATGGGAGGCGAGTAAAAAGAGAATTACTTATTGTGCAGCTCAAGCATGTTGGAATGGTTTTTGGCCTGTCCAACATTGGAAAATATGGTATTCTTCATATTTTCTAAATGGAAATGTAATTCTCACTTACTTTGGTTCTTACAGGATGCAGAGAAATGCTGGAAAAAGGTAACATTCTAATTTTTACATAAAATGAATAGAATATTGAAGTTTCTTCTCGATTTAAGGTCTTGTATTTACGTCTAACGTTTTGTGTTTTCAGGCAGGAGTACGCCATCATGGACACCGTCCTCACCGCTCCTCGCAGCACTTTCCCCGATATCGTCAAACTCACAGAGAAAAACGTGCAGTCTGGAAACGTGAACGACCTCAAAGTCGTGCCGGGATATTACACCGTGGCCACAGACAGAGGTGAGCGTTTACTGCATAATATAATATACGGTATTTCTGATTATTATTCTAGATTTAAATCCAGAAGTTCTTAAATCCCGTTCTTTTGTAAAATAAGGAAACACTATGGTCTTAAATACTCCTTTAAAACTATGCATTAAGATGTTACTTCATTAAAAGTACTGAAGAATTATCCCAAAAATGTACTTAAACGATCAAAAATAGAAAAAAGTCGGTATGCTAATTGGCTTTTGTCGTAGAATTACATTATGGTAGATTAATATTCAGTTTTTATCACCAACAAATAATACAAATAAACACTTGCAGTGCACGTCATTTTAATATTGCAGTTCGTCAAAGGTGAGCCAATCAGAATGGCCTGAATTGATTTACCTTGGTTGGTGATTGGCTTATAGTAAAACATCCCAAAGAAACATTATGACATCACAAAGGGACAAAATCTGATCAGCTCATTTTCAGACAGGTTTTTATATAGCGGAAACACAATAAAACAATAAAAGTTACAGTGCCGTGTGAGATGTGAATAGTTCCATTAAAAGCAGAGGCAAAAAGCAAAGTCTTCAGCCTGGATTTAAAATAAGTCAGAGTCGCAGCGGACCGGCAGGTTTCTGGGAGTACTCGAGTAAAGTAAAATAGTAATTAAGTGCAATACTAGAGCAAATGTACTTTGAACTGATTTACTAAATGTCGTATTATCCACCGCTCCTCTGCAGAGGCTGTGGGAGCCGTGGAGTTTCAGGAAGGCGTGGAGTCTATAGACGTCCACGTGCCGCTCTTCGTCAAAGATGAAGACGATGATAAGAAGCAGCTGCTGGTGGAGGCCGTGGACGTCCCGCTGGGCATCGCTGGGATCGGGAAGCGCCTGGTCAACATCACCATCATCAAAGAGCACGGTGACTAAAGACACTAATCATACGTCTGGTTCTGTAGGCTGAATGAGGATATATCAATCTGATGGGAGTCAGGCTCTCTGAAGGAGTCTTATGGCTCCGTTCCGAGAGCCGTTCAAAAGAGACGGGTTTTTAAGTGGCGCTGGAGATTATTTGTTGACCCTGCTTTAAATGATATTTTGGCTTTACAAATGTTGCACTCACGCTTTATCATTGCCTATGTTTTTGTTGAAGTGCATCCAAATGCTGCTGCGTTTTCACATCTCACCCCTCGTGCTAAACCGAGCCGATCGGAGTAGGGGCGGGTCTTCACGGAATACGGTTGGGCAACAAAATCAAGCTTTTTCACTGTTCACGTAAAGGCGAGTGGATTAGTGGCAGGCAGTGAACCAACGATAAAAAGCACGGCTCTCCCCAAGTACTGTCAGGTTTGGGGAAAAGGTAGGACCCAAATGCAGCCTACAAAAAGGTAAAAAAGGTCTATAAACAAAAAGCGAGCTTTATTAAAAAAACATGACATGATCACAATGGTAGCACAAGGAAGAAACATACCTGAAAAACTGACTGACATGGAGGGAGACAGGAAAGACAAACAATGAACCGACAGGGGAACACAGGGAAAGACAAGACTAAATACAGAGAGGGGTAATCACAGGACAAGACACAGCTGGGCAGGGGAGGCAGAAACACAAGGGCAACAGGTGAACACAATCAGACAATCAATGTTTATTTATAGCCCAATATCACAGATGTTACATTTATCTCAGTGGTCTTCACAGTTTGTACAGAATATCAGTATGACAATACGACACCCTCTATCCTTAGTCCCTCTGTCCTTAGACCCTCTGTCCTTAGACCCTCTGTCCTCAGACCCTCTGTCCTCTGACCCTCTGTCCTTAGACCCTCTGTCCTTAGACCCTCTGTCCTCAGACCCTCTGTCCTTAGACCCTCTGTCCTTTGACCCTCTGTCCTTAGACCCTCTGTCCTCAGACCCTCTATCCTTAGACCCTCTGTCCTTAGACCCTCTGTCCTTAGACCCTCTGTCCTCAGACCCTCTATCCTTAGACCCTCACATCGTACAAGGAAACACTTCCAGAGAAAACCCACAGTTTAAAGGGAACATGGGAGAAACCTCAGGGAGAGCAACAGAGGAGGGATCCCTCTCCCAGGACGGACAGACGTGCAATAGATGCCGTTTGTAAATTGAAAAGATAATACATTTACAACATAGGTAGTCCAAATGTTTGGAAATGCATGTGTCTATAATAAGAAGATGAATCCACGAGGATGTCAGCAATCCTGTGGGAGCCATCAGGGAAGTAGTATGGTGAGAGTCTGGCAGGACCGCAGAGACAGGTTCAGCCACGACTCGAAGTCCAGGACTCAGATCCAGTGCTCAGGATAGAGGATCCAGGACACACGACCACAGCAACATGATCAGCCTCGACTCAGGATCCCGATGTATATATGGACACAAAAAAGAGATTTGGGGGAAACTGGGTTAATCGGAACATGAGAGTACACAGGTACAGACAGCCAGAAAGACAGAGTAAGGTGCCCCCCTCAACAGTCCAAGCCTATAGCAGCTAAACTAACGTGTCTACATACAGGCACTCCCTTAGGATAGGTTGAGGGGAAAGGGTAGCAAGTAAGAAGTAGGAAACAGAGGTGGAGAGGCACACGCAGGGAGAGAGGTCCCCACTGGAACCTGAATTTGTCAGAGGTAGGAGTGGGTCAGTGACTACGTTCCACACTCCCCGGCCGGGCCTTCTCTGCAACCTGTTCCCCTCTAATAAACCTTGAGAGGTCATAGAGGGGAAAGCTTTGGATAACGTTTTAAATATAAGATCTAAGTTTTTAGGATTTAAGTGAAAGAGTAAGAACTAAAATGTATAGGTGAAGAGGCACAACGTATCTACGTCAATGCACTCTAGATTAGATTATTTTATTTTATCACTATAAGCTTTATCAAAAAGGAAGGTCTTAAGCGCACTCTAAAACACGGATAGGGTGTCTGCCGCCAGAACACAAACTGTTATCAAGCTCCACATTTGTGGAATCAGCTTCCAATCAGACACAGGAGGGCAAACACAGAGACAGGGGGTGAACACTTTTCAAAAATAAAACAGGAAACCAGAGACAGACAAAACACAGACAGACCGTGACAAGTACGACTCGGTTCCCTTCCTTCGTGCCAAAGAGCCGTTCAAAAGATTCGGATCGTTCGTGAATCACTAATCTACATGTTCAAGATTTCAAGGCTTTTATCATCATTTGTACATACTGTAGCTACAGTGTAGAGTTACCAATGACAATCTGACGCTCCTCCAACAGAGCAACACAATAAACAGATAAAATGGTTAAAATAGTGCAAGGAGAGTCTGTAAACACGTCATTGTATTGACCTATGAACATTTGGTCATTTTGCCGTTGTTAAAAATGTAAGGAGTCAAAGTAAAAAGTCGCCAGAATAATAAGTAGTGGAGTAAAGTACTGATACCAGAAACATGTACTTAAGTACAGTAACGAAGTATTTGTACTCCACTACTTCCCACCTCTGACGATATCCTCCTCTTCCTCTTCCTCTTCCTCTTCCTCTTCCTCCAATACGTCCAGAACTCTGCCGCCAGGCTTCTCACCCACACCAAGCACTTGAAATGTTTGGCTCTATGAAACCTGATGTACTTTATGATTCTGTTTTCGTCAAGGTTGTGTCTTCCTGGTCGAACGCACTTATTGTAAGTCGCTTTGGATAAAAGCGTCAGCTAAATGCAATGTAATGTAATGGCACCATATCACCCCCACCCTCATCCACCTACATTGGCTGGTCCCGGATTCAATACAAAACACTCATCCTCACGTACAAGTCCCTCCATACCCTCGCCCCCCAGTACTTATCGGACCTCCTCCATCCCTACACCCCTTCTCGGAGTCTGCGGTCCTCAGACACGGGCCTGCTCTCCATCCCCCGCTCTCGCCTCCGAACTGTTGGTGACAGGGCGTTCAGTGTTGCGGCCCCCACCCTCTGGAATGCACTTCCTGCCGAGATCCGTAATGCTGCCTCCCTGGACATCTTCAAATCATCACTAAAAACACACCTGTTCACCCTGGCCTTCGGGCCCTAGCCCTTTTCTGGTCCCCTGGCTTCCTTTATTTATTTCTTTGGTTTGCCCGTTGATTTGTTTTGTTTGTCCACCATGTACAGCGACCTTGGGTCCCTTGAAAGGCGCTATATAAATATCATTTATTATTATTATTATTATTCCTCGTCCTCGTCCGCAGCCTCCAGCATGGATGTTATTTTAATCTGCTTGTTTCAGTGCCAAAACACTCATGGGACATCTATAAAGATAATTGTCTAGAAAATGCTCTCGAGCCAAGCGAGGCAGTTTCCCTATAGATCATTTCTGCGGATCATTTGTTGACAATATATCTTCCTCTTCCTCAGCCTCCAGCATCTTCTCCTTCCTGCAGCCGGCGTACACGTACAGCCGGTCGGACGGAGTCGCCAACATCCCGATCAGCCGAGAGATCATCGAGAACGGACGAACGCAAGTGACCTACCGAACACGAGACCAAACGGCTAAAGACAAGAAGGTGAGCTGCTCACTTAGCTCTCCATCCCTGCATACACGAAGGCTTTCTAGAAGCATCATCCACTGCTGAGAGACACACACCGTGATCACAGGCAACTCCTTACACATGGTATGTTAGCTTTCTTAGTTTGTCCTTATTGTCCTAATACAAACATTTATAAATGAATGAGTTGATAAGTGAGAACAAATTGAATTTTGAAAAGAGGGAGAAAAGCCAACGCTGATGAAGACAAATACTATAACTCTCAAAGACGAAAGCTCACCTATTCACCTAATCCCCTTCTTCATGTCTCTTTGTCTCGTGTAACCATTAGCCCATCAGCACCAAGGTAACCCCCCCCCCCCTTACCACCTGAATCTCCTCCTAGAGCACCATTGAGTTCTTTGTAACCAAATGTCTCTCAGAGGGGCGTGGGGAGGGGCTCCTTATTTTCATCTAAAGTAACAGACAGAGAATCAGCACTTTGGAAACAGGGCTGAAACAGAGGGGATTATGGGTAATGCTGCAATGATCTGTTTGGTGTTTCAGCCAATCAGAGACAGGCTCTGGATATATCTGAGACCTGTGATATACTGATGAAGAAGAGGATAATAGGAGACCTTTAACAATTATTACTCATTCAAATCATTACCATAATAGACATGTTTATTCTCTTATCAAAAGTACAGTGCCAGTTGGAACGAACACTTTGTTATTGCACGTTAAACAATATTAGAAATGTCTACCTCTCTGTGTCCAGGGATGGGATGTTGCATTGTTAGAATAAGGTGTGTGTCATCACCAAGAAATGCTTTTAAATTGTTTTGTCAATACATAATAGACATACACAAAACACTACATGGAAAATGCACATAATACACAAATACATACTTAAACGCAAAGAAGGTATTTCAGAGGGCAGAGGGCAGAAAGTGCATTGTCCGATCTTCTTTGTTCAATCAGACTCATTATGGTCCGTGGTAGAGTCTGTGATTTGTCAAAGCTTTTTCTCCTCCTTAATTCAGTTAGGATATGTTTAATGTCAGTGCCACTGTTAATTATTATTTGGTTTAGCCCCATGGGGCATCGCCATGATGTTCTTTACGTGTCAACTTCATCCTCAGAGGATAAAGAAGTTCTGCTTACAGTCTCTCTGTATATTCATGAAAGGAAACAGCTGGTCCTACATCCCATCATGAAACCATTAAACCCCCTCGTATTTAACCATTTAATCCACCTTTTACTTCCTTTTACACTTCCTGAAATGTAAATCCTTAACATACACTGAACAAAAATATAAACGCAACACTTTTGTTTTTGCTCCCATTCTTCATGAGATGAACTCAAAGATCTAAAACATTTTCTATAAACACAAAATAACCATTTATCTCAAATATTGTTCAAAAATCTGAAAGAATCTGTGATAGTGAGCACTTCTCCTTTGCCGAGATAATCCATCCCACCTCACAGGTGTGGCATATCAAGATGCTGATTAGACAGCATGATTATTGCACAGGTGTGCCTTAGGCTGGCCACAATAAAAGGCCACTCTGAAACGTGCAGTTTTGCTTTATTGGGGGGGGTCTGGGGGGGTCCGAAAACCAGTCAGTATCTGGTGTGAGTAGGGTTAGGGGTAGGGTTAGGGTAATGTTGTGAATTGAGTGGCCTGTGTTCGTCGTCCATAACATACGCCTGCCCATACCATAACCCCACCACCACCATGGGCCACTCGATTCACAACATTACCCTAACCCTAACCCTAACCCTCACACCAGATACTGACTGGTTTTCGGACCCCCCCAGACCCCCCCAATAAAGCAAAACTGCACGTTTCAGAGTGGCCTTTTATTGTGGCCAGCCTAAGGCACACCTGTGCAATAATCATGCTGTCTAATCAGCATCTTGATATGCCACACCTGTGAGGTGGGATGGATTATCTCGGCAAAGGAGAAGTGCTCACTATCACAGATTCTTTCAGATTTTTGAACAATATTTGAGAGAAATGGTTATTTTGTGTTTATAGAAAATGTTTTAGATCTTTGAGTTCATCTCATGAAAAATGGGAGCAAAAACAAAAGTGTTGCGTTTATATTTTTGTTCAGTGTATCTCTGTTAAACACATACAAAACTACAAATACAATTGAACAGAGTAAAAGGCAATCAGAGTATAAGAATATATGTTTTAAATGATTATATGATAGTTTGACACAACAAAAAGCATCATTTGTTTTGAGGAATAGCTTACACCAAGACATTTTTGAGAAATTATGATTACATCACATGTTACTAACATACTCAGTACTGTGGACAATCCCCACAGGAGCAATTTGGGGTGAAGTGTCTCAGGGACACAACGACATGCTGACTGCAGTGGGGTTTGAACCTGTGCTCCCCTGATCCCAACACCAATGCACTAACCCACTGCGCCACAGCCTCCCATGTTCCTTACCTGTTCTTCTCTTGTGTGTTTTAGGACTACATCCACGTGGAAGGAGACCTGAGCTACGGTCCTGATGAGACCCAGAAATTAGTTCCCGTCCGCCTGCTGGAGCTCAGCGAGAAAGACGGCCTTCTAGACGAAAAGCAGGTCCGGCAGTTTGTGATGGACCTCAGTAACCCAAGACAGGGAGCCAAGCTGGGACGCTACCCGAGAACCACCGTCACCATCACAGACCTGCCAGGTGAACTAGAGGAAGAATCCACTTCTTCATGTCTCTTCTACATCAACATGTGTCCCCTCTTCTTCATGTCTCTTCTTCATCAACATGTGTCCCCTCTTCTTCATGTCTCTTCTACATCAACATGTGTCCCCTCTTCTTCATGTCTCTTCTACATCACCATGTGTCCCCTCTTCTTCATGTCTCTTCTACATCAACATGTGTCCCCTCTTCTTCATGTCTCTTCTACATCAACATGTGTCCCCTCTTCTTCATGTCTCTTCTACATCACCATGTGTCCCCTCTTCTTCATGTCTCTTCTACATCAACATGTGTCCCCTCTTCTTCATGTCTCTTCTACATCAACATGTGTCCCCTCTTCTTCATGTCTCTTCTACATCAACATGTGTCCCCTCTTCTTCATGTCTCTTCTACATCAGCATGTGTCCCCTCTTCTTCATGTCTCTTCTACATCAACATGTGTCCCCTCTTCTCCATGTCTCTTCTACATCAACATGTGTCCCCTCTTCTTCATGTCTCCTCTACATCAACATGTGTCCCCTCTTCTTCATGTCTCTTCTACATCAACACGTGTCCCCTCTTCTTCATGTCTCTTCTACATCAACATGTGTCCCCTCTTCTTCATGTCTCTTCTACATCAACATGTGTCCCCTCTTCTTCATGTCTCTTCTACATCAACATGTGTCCCCTCTTCTTCATGTCTCTTCTACATCAACATGTGTCCCCTCTTCTTCATGTCTCTTCTACATCAACATGTGTCCCCTCTTCTTCATGTCTCTTCTCCATCAACATGTGTCCCCTCTTCTTCATGTCTCTTCTACATCAACATGTGTCCCCTTTTCTTCATGTCTCTTCTACATCAACATGTGTCCCCTCTTCTCCATGTCTCTTCTACATCAACATGTGTCCCCTCTTCTTCATGTCTCTTCTACATCAACATGTGTCCTCTCTTCTTCATGTCTCTTCTACATCAACATGTGTCCCCTCTTCTTCATGTCTCTTCTACATCAACATGTGTCCCCTCTTCTTCATGTCTCTTCTACATCAACATGTGTCCCCTCTTCTTCATGTCTCTTCTACATCAACATGTGTCCCCTCTTCTTCATGTCTCTTCTACATCAACATGTGTCCCCTCTTCTTCATGTCTCTTCTACATCAACATGTGTCCCCTCTTCTTCATGTCTCTTCTACATCAACATGTGTCCCCTCTTCTTCATGTCTCTTCTACATCAACATGTGTCCCCTCTTCTCCATGTCTCTTCTACATCAACATGTGTCCCCTCTTCTTCATGTCTCTTCTACATCAACATGTGTCCCCTCTTCTTCATGTCTCTTCTACATCAACATGTGTCCCCTCTTCTTCATGTCTCCTCTACATCAACATGTGTCCCCTCTTCTTCATGTCTCTTCTACATCAACATGTGTCCCCTCTTCTTCATGTCTCTTCTACATCAACATGTGTCCCCTCTTCTTCATGTCTCTTCTCCATCAACATGTGTCCCCTCTTCTTCATGTCTCTTCTACATCAACATGTGTCCCCTCTTCTTCATGTCTCTTCTACATCAACATGTGTCCCCTCTTCTTCACGTTTCTTCTACATCAACATGTGTCCCCTCTTCTTCATGTCTCTTCTTCATCAACATGTGTCCCCTCTTCTTCACGTCTCTTCTACATCAACATGTGTCCCCTCTTCTTCATGTCTCTTCTACATCAACATGTGTCCCCTCTTCTTCATGTCTCTTCTACATCAACATGTGTCCCCTCTTCTTCATGTCTCTTCTTCATCAACATGTGTCCCCTCTTCTTCATGTCTCTTCTACATCAACATGTGTCCCCTCTTCTTCATGTCTCTTCTACATCAACATGTGTCCCCTTTTCTTCATGTCTCTTCTACATCAACATGTGTCCCCTCTTCTCCATGTCTCTTCTACATCAACATGTGTCCCCTCTTCTTCATGTCTCTTCTACATCAACATGTGTCCTCTCTTCTTCATGTCTCTTCTACATCAACATGTGTCCCCTCTTCTTCAATGTCTCTTCTACATCAACATGTGTCCCCCTCTTCTTCATGTCTCTTCTACATCAACATGTGTCCCCTCTTCTTCATGTCTCTTCTACATCAACATGTGTCCCCTCTTCTTCATGTCTCTTCTACATCAACATGTGTCCCCTCTTCTCCATGTCTCTTCTACATCAACATGTGTCCCCTCTTCTCCATGTCTCTTCTACATCAACATGTGTCCCCTCTTCTTCATGTCTCGTCTACACCAACAGGTCCCTCTCTTCACGTCTCTTCTACATCAACATGTGTCCCCTCTTTTTCACGTCTCTTCTACATCAACATGTGTCCCCTCTTCTTCATGTCTCTTCTACATCAACATGTGTCCCCTCTTCTTCATGTCTCTTCTACATCAACATGTGTCCCCTCTTCTTCATGTCTCTTCTACATCAACATGTGTCCCCTCTTCTTCATGTCTCTTCTACATCAACATGTGTCCCCTCTTCTTCATGTCTCTTCTACATCAACATGTGTCCCCTCTTCTCCATGTCTCTTCTACATCAACATGTGTCCCCTCTTCTTCATGTCTCTTCTACATCAACATGTGTCCCCTCTTCTCCATGTCTCTTCTACATCAACATGTGTCCCCTCTGTGGAAAGAGACTCTGAAAGTTTCAGGAACAAAGATTCTCTCTCTTTTTGATCCATTTCTATAAAAACCTGTCTGAAAATGAGCTGATCAGATTTTGGCCACTTTATGATGTCATAACGATGTTTTGTCTTGTGTAACCATTAGCCAATCAGCAACCAAGGTAACCCCCCCCCCCCCTTATCACCTGAATCTCCTCCTAGAGCTCCATTGAGTTCTTTGTAACCAAATCTCTCTCAGAGGGGCGTGGGGAGGGGCTCCTTATTTTCATCTAAAGTAACAGACAGAGAATCAGCACTTTGGAAACAGGGCTGAAACAGAGGGGATTATGGGTAATGCTGCAATGATCTGTTTGGTGTTTCAGCCAATCAGAGACAGGCTCTGGATATATCTGAGACCTGTGATATATTGATGAAGAGGAGGATGATAGGGGACCTTTAATGCAAAAAGACAGATCTTTAAAACAGATACTGATCAGTTACTGCGTAGCTACGATAGTGACACAGCTTTTTAAGTATACAAAATGGAGGTCCATCACTTTACCCTCGAATGGCTAGTATCAGAGCCACATTTACACACATATGAAACCCTAAGAAGTAGCTTAAATTCACTATTCAATTGGGAGGTTACACATTGGTTAGACTTTCATTTGTTTCATATTTCATATCAGCAATCTTTACAACACATGCATAGGCCTAACGCTAAGTATATGATTCACATGTTCCACGGTGTATACGTATGAACATATATATATTGCATTGTCTTACCCTTGCTTATGGCCTTCTGGACAAATACTGACTTTGTTGAAGGTCACCTCTCGTTCTGTGGCAAGGAGACGTGTCCATGTGTTTCAAACTGGAAGACATTTTTTGTAACATAGGTACAAATATTACAAGACTCTGTTCACTGTAACTGTTACTATAACGGCACTTCGTTTCAGATTTAAACACCACAGCTATTCACAGATACCGTCTTATCGCCGTCTTCCCCTTTCTTTCAGCTTTCAAAGGTTTTATCGTCATATGAACAAAGCTACGGAGTAGAAATGGCAATGAAGCTCCTCCATCAATGCAACATGTATAATAGAATACACAAATAAAGAATAGTGCAAGAATAAGTATTTGATCCCTTGCAGATTGTGTTAATTTGCCTACTTACAAATAAATGAACAGTCTATAATTGTAATGGGAGGTTTATTTGACTAATGAGAGACAGAATATCAAAAAGAGAATCCAGAAATGTACATTATATAAAAGATAAACAATTATTTGCATTGAACTGTGGTAAATAAGTATTTGAATAAACCTACCATTACAATAGACTGTTCATTTCTTTGTAAGTGGGTACATTTACTAAATCTGCAGAGGATGTACATTAAGACAAAATTAAATACGGTTTTAAATTATGTTCCCCTTCTCGTTCTATCCAGAGCCCAGTGTGATGATGTTCAAAAAGGGAACCCAGAACTTCACCACCTCCGACCTGAACTACTCCGTCCCCGTGGTCCGCACTCGAAACCCAAACAGCCCGGCGACGGTGAAGTGGAGAACCAAGAAGTCTCAGCGCCTCGACCTCTCCGGCGTCCTGAAGTTCAACCCCGGAGAGACGGAGAAGAACATCGTGATCGACCCGAAGTCCAAACCCGGCCCTGTGACGCCCGAAATTATCCAATTGGAGCTGTTCGACCCGAGCAACAACGCCTCCGTCGGAGAGAAGAAGACCACGCTGATCAACGTCATCGATGCAGGTAAGAGGAGATACCAGCCCAAAAATATGATCAAAATCATGATATCTTTGCCCAGTGATAATTCAGAATCAGAATACCTTTATTAGTCCCACAGAGGGGAAATGTACATTGTTACAGCAGAAAAAGAGCCAAAGACAGCTTAATGTTACCAAGAAGCATGCATACAAAAATATTAACGATTAAAAACATCCTGTAACAGTTCTGAGGAGCATCTTTGGTCAGAGATTCATAAAGTACTGGAAAACTAATGTGCATCAGTCACTGCGTAGCTACACTAGTGACACAGCTTTCTAAATGTATTACATGGCTTAGTTGAATACTCGATTCTGATTGGTCGATTCAGAACACGTGACACGTTGTTAATCCAGTAGTACAGACCGCTGTCATGGATTTATTGACCGTTGTTAAGGACGCTCACATCTGCAGAAAGAAGGTCGGTCGATTTAACTGTATACAGTTTGCTTTTCAAACTGACAAGACAAGAGCGACAAGAAAACAGCGGAGAAGTAACAGGCAGAAACCCTCCTCTTTACGCAGCGGTCCAGACATAGACATCAAACGGCGACACATATTCAGTGTGCAGTTCCTTTGGCATTAGGGCAGGGGTATCTAGATGCTTCCCAAGGTTTGACTTAATGAAGTGTGCTACTTTTAAAGCAAGCAGCGATGTTTTCAAATCTGTAATCAAAAAGCTCCTCAAAAACGCTAACGAAGCAGTTCCTGCCGTTGCTACGTTAGTTCAAACGGCAACAACGGACTACTTTTCTTAGCGGATGCATGTCATTTTAAATCAATACAACTATTTTTTTAAATCCATAAAAGCATTTCAATTAATATTGGGAGTCATGTCGTTACTTTGTTGAGAATGTGGCCGTGTGATAAGCGGATGATGTGCAGCGACGCAGTCATTATGAAGAACACCCTTCATGCTGATCAAGGTCCCTCCGCTTCCTGATCTGCCTGTCGGGTGTTCTTTTCCCCATAATGACTGCCTCGCTGCACATCATCCCTTACATAACAAATGGAGCTCCATCACTTTACCCTCCTAGTATCAGAGCCACATCTACACACATATGAAACCCAAAAAGGTAGCTTACATTCACCATTAGGTTCAGATTCAAATCATAGACACAGATTATTTTATACATTTATGTCCATTGCAAGAAAGGGAAAAAGATCTGGATGAGAGCGGTTTCATATTTATATTTTATTTGATAAGAGAAAGGGACAATCTAAAGCAGAAGGACCGGATGTGGTCAAGATTTGGCTAATTTAGTCCGATTGTCTGCCTTCCCCTCCCAGCAGGTCCCAGATCTACAGAGTTTGACCAGATGCAGATGAGCAACATAAAGACAACAGCCACTTCCCCCGGCGGCCATATTCTCTCCCCCGAAAACCTCAAGGCCAAAGCAACCGGACCCCGAAACATCCGCCTCAACTGGGACCCTCCGCCTGGGAACCCCCAGGGGTACAAGGTACGTCCCATCAGAGGGGGGAAGTATGGAGTACAAATACTCCGTTACTGTACTTAAGTACATTGTTCTGGTATCAGTACTTTACTCCACTACTTATTTTCTGACAAGTTTTTACTTTGACTTCTTACATGTTGAACACAAATACCTGTACTTTCTACTTCTTACATGTTGAACACAAATACCTGAACTTTCTACTTCTTACATGTTGAACTCAAATACCTGTACTTTCTACTTCTTACATGTTGAACACAAATACCTGAACTTTCTACTTCTCACATGTTGAACTCAAATACCTGTACTTTCTACTTCTCACATGTTGAACACAAATACCTGAACTTTCTACTTCTTACATGTTGAACTCAAATACCTGAACTTTCTACTTCTTACATGTTGAACACAAATACCTGAACTTTCTACTTCTTACATGTTGAACACAAATACCTGAACTTTCTACTTCTTACATGTTGAACACAAATACCTGTACTTTCTACTTCTTACATGTTGAACTCAAATACCTGTACTTTCTACTTCTCACATGTTGAACCCAAATACCTGTACTTTCTACTTCTTACATGTTGAAACCAAATACCTGTACTTTCTACTTCTTACATGTTGAACACAAATACCTGAACTTTCTACTTCTTACATGTTGAACTCAAATACCTGTACTTTCTACTTCTCACATGTTGAACACAAATACCTGAACTTTCTACTTCTTACATGTTGAACTCAAATACCTGTACTTTCTACTTCTCACATGTTGAACACAAATACCTGTACTTTCTACTTCTTACATTTTGAACACAAATACCTGTACTTTCTACTTCTTACATGTTGAACTCAAATACCTGTACTTTCTACTTCTTACATGTTGAACTCAAATACCTGTACTTTCTACTTCTTACATGTTGAACCCAAATACCTGTACTTTCTACTTCTCACATGTTGAACTCAAATACCTGTACTTTCTACTTCTTACATGTTGAACTCAAATACCTGTACTTTCTACTTCTCTCATGTTGAACTCAAATACCTGAACTTTCTACTTCTTACATGTTGAACACAGTCTGTACTTTCTACTTCTCACATGTTGAACACAAATACCTGTACTTTCTACTTCTCACATGTTGAACACAAATACCTGTACTTTCTACTTCTTACATGTTGAACTCAAATACCTGTACTTTCTACTTCTCACATGTTGAACTCAAATACCTGTACTTTCTACTTCTTACATGTTGAACTCAAATACCTGTACTTTCTACTTCTCACATGTTGAACTCAAATACCTGTACTTTCTACTTCTTACATGTTGAACCCAAATACCTGTACTTTCTACTTCTTACATGTTGAACTCAAATACCTGTACTTTCTACTTCTTACATGTTGAACACAGTCTGTACTTTCTACTTCTCACATGTTGAACACAAATACCTGTACTTTCTACTTCTCACATGTTGAACACAAATACCTGTACTTTCTACTTCTCACATGTTGAACACAAATACCTGTACTTTCTACTTCTTACATGTTGAACTCAAATACCTGTACTTTCTACTTCTTACATGTTGAACTCAAATACCTGTACTTTCTACTTCTTACATGTTGAACTCAAATACCTGTACTTTCTACTTCTCACATGTTGAACCCAAATACCTGTACTTTCTACTTCTTACATGTTGAACTCAAATACCTGTACTTTCTACTTCTACATGTTGAACACAAATACCTGTACTTTCTACTTCTACATGTTGAACACAAATACCTGTACTTTCTACTTCTACATGTTGAACACAAATACCTGTACTTTCTACTTCTCACATGTTGAACTCAAATACCTGTACTTTCTACTTCTTACATGTTGAACACAAATACCTGAACTTTCTACTTCTTACATGTTGAACTCAAATACCTGTACTTTCTACTTCTTACATGTTGAACACAAATACCTGAACTTTCTACTTCTCACATGTTGAACTCAAATACCTGTACTTTCTACTTCTCACATGTTGAACACAAATACCTGAACTTTCTACTTCTTACATGTTGAACTCAAATACCTGAACTTTCTACTTCTTACATGTTGAACACAAATACCTGAACTTTCTACTTCTTACATGTTGAACACAAATACCTGAACTTTCTACTTCTTACATGTTGAACACAAATACCTGTACTTTCTACTTCTTACATGTTGAACTCAAATACCTGTACTTTCTACTTCTCACATGTTGAACCCAAATACCTGTACTTTCTACTTCTTACATGTTGAAACCAAATACCTGTACTTTCTACTTCTTACATGTTGAACACAAATACCTGAACTTTCTACTTCTTACATGTTGAACTCAAATACCTGTACTTTCTACTTCTCACATGTTGAACACAAATACCTGTACTTTCTACTTCTTACATTTGAACACAAATACCTGTACTTTCTACTTCTTACATGTTGAACTCAAATACCTGTACTTTCTACTTCTTACATGTTGAACTCAAATACCTGTACTTTCTACTTCTTACATGTTGAACCCAAATACCTGTACTTTCTACTTCTCACATGTTGAACTCAAATACCTGTACTTTCTACTTCTTACATGTTGAACTCAAATACCTGTACTTTCTACTTCTTACATGTTGAACACAGTCTGTACTTTCTACTTCTCACATGTTGAACACAAATACCTGTACTTTCTACTTCTCACATGTTGAACACAAATACCTGTACTTTCTACTTCTTACATGTTGAACTCAAATACCTGTACTTTCTACTTCTCACATGTTGAACTCAAATACCTGTACTTTCTACTTCTTACATGTTGAACTCAAATACCTGTACTTTCTACTTCTTACATGTTGAACACAGTCTGTACTTTCTACTTCTCACATGTTGAACACAAATACCTGTACTTTCTACTTCTCACATGTTGAACACAAATACCTGTACTTTCTACTTCTCACATGTTGAACACAAATACCTGTACTTTCTACTTCTTACATGTTGAACTCAAATACCTGTACTTTCTACTTCTTACATGTTGAACTCAAATACCTGTACTTTCTACTTCTTACATGTTGAACACAAATACCTGTACTTTCTACTTCTTACATGTTGAACCCAAATACCTGTACTTTCTACTTCTCACATGTTGAACTCAAATACTTGTACTTTCTACTTCTTACATGTTGAACACAAATACCTGTACTTTCTACTTCTCACATGTTGAACACAAATACCTGTACTTTCTACTTCTTACATGTTGAACACAAATACCTGTACTTTCTACTTCTCACATGTTGAACTCAAATACTTGTACTTTCTACTTCTCTCATTTTGAACTCAAATACCTGTACTTTCTACTTCTTACATGTTGAACTCAAATACCTGTACTTTCTACTTCTTACATGTTGAACACAAATACCTGTACTTTCTACTTCTTACATGTTGAACACAAATACCTGTACTTTCTACTTCTTACATGTTGAACTCAAATACTTGTACTTTCTACTTCTCTCATGTTGAACTCAAATACCTGTACTTTCTACTTCTTACATGTTGAACTCAAATACCTGTACTTTCTACTTCTTACATGTTGAACTCAAATACTTGTACTTTCTACTTCTCTCATGTTGAACTCAAATACCTGTACTTTCTACTTCTCTCATGTTGAACACAAATACCTGTACTTTCTACTTCTTACATGTTGAACACAAATACCTGTACTTTCTACTTCTTACATGTTGAACTCAAATACCTGTACTTTCTACTTCTTACATGTTGAACTCAAATACCTGTACTTTCTACTTCTCACATGTTGAACTCAAATACCTGTACTTTCTACTTCTCTCATGTTGAACTCAAATACCTGTACTTTCTACTTCTCACATGTTGAACTCAAATACCTGTACTTTCTACTTCTCTCATGTTGAACTCAAATACCTGTACTTTCTACTTCTTACATGTTGAACTCAAATACCTGTACTTTCTACTTCTTACATGTTGAACTCAAATACCTGTACTTTCTACTTCTCTCATGTTGAACTCAAATACCTGTACTTTCTACTTCTTACATGTTGAACTCAAATACCTGTACTTTCTACTTCTTACATGTTGAACTCAAATACCTGTACTTTCTACTTCTTACATGTTGAACTCAAATACCTGTACTTTCTACTTCTTACATGTTGAACTCAAATACCTGTACTTTCTACTTCTTACATGTTGAACTCAAATACCTGTACTTTCTACTTCTTACATGTTGAACCCAAATACCTGTACTTTCTACTTCTTATATGTTGAACTCAAATACCTGTACTTTCTACTTCTTACATGTTGAACTCAAATACCTGTACTTTCTACTTCTTACATGTTGAACACAAATACCTGTACTTTCTACTTCTTACATGTTGAACTCAAATACTTGTACTTTCTACTTCTCTCATTTCCAAACAGCTGGTTCCTTTAGTCTGAATGTGTGTCTGATGCGTGATCATTATTCTTTAGAGTCATTGCGTGCCTATTGATTTGAACACGATCCGTGTATCCATCATTTCCTGGTCTTCTCTAAAGAAGAGGGACCAATGGAAACGTTGTCATGTTGCCGTTGTTCAGCATGGAAACATTCATTAGCTAACAATGACATTATTGTTCTATTAATATAAAGGGAGGTCAGGTACTCTTTAAAGCAGCTGCTAGTTATGGGTACTTTCTACTGAAGTACACTTCAAAGCCTCTTTACTTTGACTTTTTACTTAGAAGTTTAGTCAGTACTTCTACTTTCACCAGAGTATTTTTAAACACGAGTATCTGTACTTCTACTCGAGTAAAGGATGTGTGTACCTTGTATGCTTCAGGTAAAGTACTGGATCTATGGCGACCCGGAGGAAGACGCCAAGGTGATGGATGTGAAGACGCCTCAGGCTGAGCTGACCAACCTGTACCCGTACTGCGACTACGAGACGAGGGTCTGCGCGTACAACGCCATGGGAGACGGATATGATACAGACATGGTGCCCTGTCAAACACTGGAGGACGGTAACTACTCAGAATTTACTATACTGGTGTTTATAAAAGGATACCAGACGAAAATATTATCAAAATGATGATATCTTGTAGAGAATCAATGGATTTTTGGTTTGTTTTTTTATGTGATTTTATCTTCTGGATTGGGTTGAACCAGTTATTCTTAAAAACATCAACATTTGAACACTAATTTAGTGTCTAAACATTGATTCATTACACATTTAAGGACTAGTAAAATGCCATGTCTAGCTGAAAATGTGCTCTGTAAATAAAAGTACCTTACCTTAGTTTGAACATAAAAACGTTTCCTGTGTTGTTTTTTCTTCAGTTCCCGGTGAACCAGGACGTCTGGCCTTCAACGTGATCAGCCCGACGGTCACTCAGGTCAGCTGGGGTGAACCTGCCGAAACCAACGGGAACATCACGGCGTACGAAGTCATCTACACCCCCATCGGCGAGGACACGAGTAAGAACCAAACCTCAAGAGTTTATCTATATATTAGCATCGTGTCATTTTCATATTTAAAGGTCTCCTATCATGCAAAATGCACTTCCTGATGTCTTCTCTACATCACCACGTGTCCCCGGTGTGTCCCCGGTGTGTCAGGAGACTCTCAAAGTGTCAGGAAATAAACCCCTCTCTCTTCTCCTCCGTACCCACATCTCTAAAAACGGGGAACAACGACGCTGATCCAGATTTGCTGCGTCATGACCACATTACTAAAATGTGGGCGGGCTTTGCCCCCACGGGCCAATCAGAAACGTTGCTGTCAGAAACAATGAGACGTGTTCTGGAAGTAATATGGTCTGTGTTTACATTAGCATGCTAACACTCAGAGCTAACATGTACTGGAGAGAGTGTGTGTGAAGAAGCAGGAAATCAAAAGGAAGTCACCTTGTGGTAAACCTGAGAGAGAGAAAGAGTTTGAGCTCCATCCTGTTTCAGAGAGGATCCTTGATGTGGTTTTTGGTGTTTTATCACGGCAGCATTTATCATTTTTTTTTAAAGCTACAGACCCAGAATCAGCACTTGTCTAACAGGGCTGAAATAGAGGGATATGAGGCTAGAATGGGTGATCTGTTTGGTATTTTGAGCAAAACACTGTTTTATATATTTGTATATATCTGAGACCTATAATATATGCCTAAATACAGTATAATAGGAGACCTTTAAACCAATACTCTCTCCTCACAGAGCCAGAGGGCGCCGCTAAGAAGATAAAGATCGACAACCCGAAGAAGCGCATGCTGCTGATCGAGAACCTGCAGCGCGCCCAGACCTACCAGTACAAAGTCCGGGCCATGAACAGCATGGGCTGGGGTCCATTCAGAGACGCCACCATCAACCTGGCATCGCAGCCCGCAAGACCTCTGTCCAGTAAGTATGGGGCCAACACACCCTCAACAGACTTCAGTTTCAGTCGGAAACACAAGAGATTTAAGACACCAACAAATATGAGACTAAATTCAAAGGTTTTATCATCGTTAGCTCAAAAGCTACAGAGTAGAAATGGCAATGAAATTATTCTGACCTGAGCTCCTCCAACAATGCAACACATCTGGGGCGGTGGTGGCGAAGTCCATAGGGACTTGGCTTGGCAACTGGAAGGTCGCAGTTCAAGTCCCGGAAAAGACCAAGTGCTACCGAGGTGTCCCTGAGCAAGGCACCGTTCCCTACACTGCTCCCCGGGCGCTGTTCAAAATGGCAGCACACTGCTCCTAACACAGGATGGGTCAAATGCAGAGAAACAATTTCCCCACAGGGATTAATAAAAAGTATATATCATTTAATAAAATACACAAATACAAAATAAAAAGTCTATATAGATGTTAACAGAATATGATATGAACAAGAACAGAATATGAAATTAAATAATGTACATTAAGAGCTAATTAAATACGGTTTAATACGTCGATAACTATTTATATAAATAAGTTTATTGCAAGATGACAAACAGATGAATGTTTATTGGGGCAACAAAACAAGTAATATAAGTGAAATAGGAGGGCATACAATTGCCCTGAGGATAAAAGTGAAGTAGGATTTGGAATTGGAAATCCTAGAAACCAACAAACATGAATAAGATAATTAATCGTTTTATTAAATGCAATTAATTCTCTGTGAAATATTAAACTTGCATCACTGTAAAACATTTAGTGTAGTCCATAAGCAAACACAGATTTGTATATTTGCACCCTGGTAAGACAAGGCAAATCACCATTAAGACACGAAGCCATTTTAAAGTGTAATCAAGTTTAGACGTTAAGAAAACATTAGAACAGTTTGAGATTGGAAATAAAATGAGCTGTTATTAAAAGCAATGATTAGAAAAAGCCAAATAACGGATAACACATTTAAAAAGTGTGCAATATGGTTGAGTTTGAACTTACGATCGTCTCTCTACATTAATTGATCAAAGCTCGAAGATCTCTTCTGTGATATTCTCTTCAAATAAAATCAATCAATTATTCCAAGGCCTTCAAAAAATGTTGATTTCTTACAACTAGTCGTGATCACTCCCAGAAGAAATATTGTTATACGTTCCCTGCCAATATATTTACCTCCTTCTCCTCCTGTCTCGATAGTTCCCATCATCCCAGATATCCCCATCATCGACGCTGAGGCTGGAGACGAGTACGACAGCTACCTGATGTACAGCAGCGAGGTGATGAAGTCTCCTGCAGGATCCAAGACTCCCAGCGTCTCCGGAGATGGTGGGTAATCAAAGGAGCTGACAGTAAAACTAACCCGGCTCCTGCTTCATTCTGATGCTTTTCGGAAAGATGGATGTGACTGCCAGACCTGTGAGCTATCGCTGTAATGTGGATCCAATTATTCTGGATTTATCACCGTCTTTGTTCCCGTTGTCACGTTTTTTATGTGCTCTGTCAGAAGGGGAAAATGTTAAAAAAAAAAACTTCTCAATTCTCAGTTTTTCTACTACTAATTTCACCAGAGGGGCATTGAGGAAGAGCTGGAAAGATTTATGACTTCTTTCTGGCAGGCAACGCCTCACGAAATGTGCTTCCAATACATCCCCAGATATCTGCAATACTAGTGCTTTACGATTACAAACCGCAAGGCCTCTCCTCGTTTCAATCTGCTGCCGCTCTTCTTCTTTCTGCAGACCTTGTTTTATTTCTCTGGGAGTTAATGCTGATGTTGCTCCTCGTCTCCAAGAGAAAAAAACAACATATATATCGTCGCTGTCAGGCGGAAAACCTGAAGAGAGCCCACAACTTTCTGTTAAGGAAATAAATAAATTAATACAACCTTTTAAAGTAATTGAACAGGATGTTTACAAATTGGTATCCTTTTTGTTAGCTCTTCCTGTTTATCTCTAACAGCTTTTTTAAAAATGAATTGTATTCAAGATCATTCTCAGCTACTGTGAGGTGATGGTTTTACAGCATCCTCTGTTAGAGACTAAACAGGATGACATGATAATGAAATCTGATATGGGGACATTTTTAATAACTTTCACATTTAGAAAAAACAAGTTAACCAGTGTGCTGATTCAACCCAGTCTCACGGCATTTCGTGTTATAGTCACGAAATTAATCTATTGATTCGTGTTCACCAACACGATTTTCCCCATTTGTTCCCGTGTCACACAGAACGATTTTAAAAGCAATGTAAATAATAACAAATTAGAAGGAAAAACAGATTTCAGTATTTTGACGCTCTGAGCCATTTATTTTTCTCATAGATGGCAAAAAAGGTCCGACATTAAAGGTGGGGTAGGTAAGTTTCAGAAACCGGCTCGAGATACACTTTTTGTTATATTCCATGGAATGCTCTTAACATCCCGATAGCAATGAATATCTGAAGTGCTTTGACAAGAAATCCATAAAAAAATGTAATCTGTGGAAGCCGTGGCCCGGCTAAACGGATTGGATTGCCGCCCTGTCTGTCAGCCTTCCATCTCGTGCACGCACAAATGTATCTCGTGCCCTCATTCGGCGTGCCCTCATTGGGCGTGCATTGCAGCAGTACTTCAATGACTCGCCAGCAGCAGGCGGCCACTCTCACCAGTCTGCTGACGTCATGCGCGTTCATGTGTGGAGGAGGTGCTCTGTAAGGAAGTCTGAAGGAAGGGGCGGATTCTTTTCGGCTGTGTACTTTCAAATTTTAGTGCACTCGAGCCGGTTTCTGAAACTTAGCTACCCCACCTTTAACAATTTAAAATAAAAACAATAATCGTGGCTTGATATTGAGTAAGAACAAGTTTGTATGAACCCCACAGCTTCCGGTCTTCCAAGACCCGACCGGTGTCGGTACCATATGTGTTCGGGGTACCATATGTGTTCTGGGTCCGTCTCTTACCAGTGACGTCACGACGTAATGACGTCAAAGATCAGTGAGGCCTTCTTTTTACTGAAACATGATGTTTCGATGTATATTTCCATTGAAAATGCTAACCGCTAGCCGCAAAGCTAGCATCGCAGCCACTGCTCCGTTTTCAGAGACTTTGCACACGTTATTCAAAAACATTTTCACACGCTAGGAGTATGGGAGTACTTTCATTCGCTTCGTCTTGATCTGTAGATGTGATTTGATGTGTTGTGTGTCCCCCAAACATAACAATCAACAGTGTAAACATAATTATGTAAATAACCCAATTTGTGTTCTGTGAAACGGAAAAGGATTTTACATTGTTTTTGTTACTTTTCGTTGCAGTGTCTTAAATGTAATTTAGGTTAACTTCCTGTTTGAAGTTGTTGCTATAGAAACAACATCACGGAGAAAAAAGCAATATCTTCTGCATATAATAACGGACAAAGTAAAGAATTAAGTGTAGGCTATGTTTAAATGTTCGGAATGTTACCGTGTATGATGGTCCTCTTGAGTTGCCGTACAGCCAATGGCGTACAGCCACTGCTCCGTTTTCATGTTTTTTTTACATGTTTTTCACAAACATTTTCAGACGCTAGGAGTATAGGAATACTTCAATTTGGTTTGTCATGATCTGTAGATGTGATTTGCCCCCGAGCAACCCTGGGTAAATTACCGTACAGCCATACAATGCGTGACGTCATTGGTAAGAGAAGGCCCCCGAACCTCTATGCCCCGAACATATATGGTACCGACACCGGACAAAAAGACGCAGGCACGAAACACACTACCAATAGAAATACATTTTTTAAATCGTTCTGTGTGACACGACAAAAAGGGGGAAATTGTGTTGGTGAACACGAATCAATAGATTAAATTAATTTCGTGACTATAACACGAAATGCCGTGAGACTGGGTATATTTAATAATTCTGTTGAGTGCTGTGGTGAAAATGCTCTGCTATGAGGAGCTACGAAAAAGAAAGAACAAAATATGAGCCGAACGGATTAAAGCTCATAACGCTCAATAACTCTCACCGACAGAAGACTGAGGTCCACAGTGCTGACATTTAGAAACACTAGTTAACCAGAGACCAACTCAGTTAACCTGTCAGTGTGCTGATTAGCTAGCAAACATTAGCTATTTAGCTAGCGAACGTTAGCTATTTAGCTAACGTTTGCTAGCTACATAGTTTGCTAGCATGCTACCATACCTTCCCATCGAACAAGCTAGCTAGCAAATGTTAGCTACCCATCTAGCTATCTCCAAATGAGTGGCTAACTTACTGACCAAACTCAGTTCAGTCAATGTGATAGTAAGCTAGCAAACGTTCGCTATCTATCTACCTAGTTAGCTAGCTTACCTTAGCTATCCATCTAGCTGTCACCAAATAGGTGGATCTCATCATTTAAATTTGAATTATTATTTAACAGCCTATGGTAAGAGTTGCAGTGTAGACCTGTGTTCAGGCAGTGAGAGTAATTATAAAAACATTGACGTGTTATACTACAAACACAACTGATTATAACAAAGAAAAAAATACTAAATATGAAAAGTTTTCCGCCCGACAGCAACAATAAACAATTCCTTCATCATATTATCCCATTTCATAGTTTGACCGCTCTTCTTTTAGTAAACTAATGTTACACTAAAGCCACCCGTTGACTCTTCCTCGCCTCCAATCTATCCTCCGCCTGCTTGCTTCCCTCTGACCCCGAACACAAGGCTGGAACCATGTGAAGTTGGTCGGGTCCAACCTGGACCTGCGTAAGGTGTCGTGGAAAAAGCGAGTGGACGTCTTCCGGCTCAGCACCGACACCGAGGCCAGCTCCGACAGCGAGGCCCCCCGCCAAAACTACGCCAACACACCGCGTCCAGGTGAAGACCCTCAGGCCGCAGACAGCGAAACAGCATGGCAGCTCTAATGCACGAGCGGCAGCCAGCGGGATCAGACATATCCACATGTGGCTGATTAATTTCGGGCTTCAGTCCCCAGAGAGGAGCTCTGGCATCAACTGCCCCACCTCCAGTTGATGATCGTGGGCAGGCTTTTCTGTCTGTCCTGAGGTGGCGATCTGGAGGCAGCTTGATGTGTGTGTGTGTGTGTGTGTGTGTGTGTGTGTGTGTGTGTGTGTGTGTGTGTGTGTGTGTGTGTGTGTGTGTGTGTGCGCGGCTGAAAGGAAATATTGGCTTCTGAATTAAATACAGTCTCGTTTCTGCAGGGCAGTTTCAGTGACGACACCTTCTCCTCGCAGCTGTTACGTGTTTTTTCTTGTTTGTATTTTATGTTCTGATGCAAAGCACCTTATGAAATATACTTGTTAGCATTTAGCAGGTTCAACACATCAGTTTTACACATTGAAAAGTAAAAGCAGCAACACTTTAGATCTGTAGATGAAGATATGTGGATGTCACCGACTACAGACAAAAAACGTTAAAACTACAACAAAAGAAAATGCTAAATAATCGACTTAAATATTATAAATCTAGGGCTTTTTTTTTTTTTAGTAAGACAGAATGAGTGCATCTGATGTCAAAGTTAAAAGGCGTTATACAGTTTGTTTTATTATTCTCATAGAAATAATGCAACTCAACCTGTTGCGCACTACGAAGTTGGTCTTTGCCTTCATTTGGAGGGCAAGAGCTTCAAAAAACTGATCTAATTTTAGGTAAAATCAAGCTGAAATCAAGTATTCCTGAGTAAAGCAACTGCTGTAGTTCTGTAATACTGTAGTTTCTCACTTGAATAAGTGCTATATAAACAATGTATGTTTATTATCAACCACACAATATATGGTTTGAACCTTCATTGCACAACATTAGACTAATATAACCTAAAATCTAGCGTAAAATGCTACACAGAATATTTCTTATTTTGTAGTACATAGTTTCTGTAACTCCCATAGGACTGGAGTCTGCTGCTGCTTCCTCTTCAGATCTGGCCTGGTTTTTCGGTGCTTGATGTGTTGATCCAATGCTAACCGCTAAACGTGCTACCTTCTGTACTATATATCATCTTCACTATGTCCACAGATTACAACATGAATGGAAAATGGGATTCGAGCTTCCAGTTCCCGGGAGGTTCAGCGTCTCGAAATCTGTCGACTTCTTCCTCTCCGAGATCAACTCTGAGCACCAACTACAGAGGAGGGGGGGGCAGCTCCTTCACCACAGAAACATCCACCACCTACATGAGCAGCTCAGGTACCAACATTATATCATTATTAACCTGTTAAGCCCCAAGGTCCCCGCCAGCGGGTACTTTATTATTATTTTTCACGACACTGTGTCTCAGGGGATCTTAATATTTAAGAACCTATTAATGTGTTATACCAGATTAACGGGAATAATCTCAGCTAACTGACGATACAAACCATTTTTACCAAAACACAAGTCTCATAAGAAGCATCTAAATTACCCCTGAGCGAAAAATGCTAACCTATTACTGCACCGATAATCACTCCTAGCTCCTTTATTACTTATCCTAGGTGCACATCCAACACATCGTTTATGATCGCAAGGAGACACAGAATCTAACGGTGCCCACCTCAACACTGAAAGATACAAACTCGTGACGTTATCAACAAAAACGTACATCAAAACAAGTGGCGCTAGGTAGCCCACAACGCTAACATGGCTTACCTTCGTCTTTGTCTGGTCTAAACTGGTCTTCAATGGCATTAAAACGATAAAAACGATGCTGTAGTTAATCCATAGGTTAATCCAATGTGACTGCATCCCCTTTGAAATGTTCTGATAATCTATAAGCAATAAAACTGCTTTTCCGTTGCTTGATATCAGAGCAGGATATTTCTCCCCTCTGCTGAAAGCTAGCATGCGCAGAGACGCAACTTTTTTTTTTAACATGAGTGTGTGCGGGACGATTTTCCTTCGATTATATTGGCTCTGACGGTCAGAAAGAGACGTCACATGTCAAAATCGAACAAGGGGGGCCAGAGATATGGAAAATCCACCCAAATGGCCCCAGAAGAGGTTTTTTTTGTTCTCTAAATCTCTCTAAAAAGGTCAAATATCACTTGTTTTGCATCAGTCTTGATACAGGGTACTTATTATATGTTGTACTTTGGATTCCTAAAGCTTGTAGTCTACTAACCCATCATCCAAGGTTAGTTTTCACTATAAGTACAACATATTTTTTGGACGGACACTATAATTTACAGTTTTTTACCATGTTCAATCTGAATTTTCTTTAAAATAAAAACATCTATATTGATTTTGACTTTTATACATCCAACTCACAGGTTCATCATTACTTTGAGAAAAAAGATTATTAATGTAACCTTTTTAGAAGGGAAGATATGGTCATTTGTTCTGGGAATGTCATTTTCGAGCCTGAAACCTGAAAAACAGGCTCGGGGCTTTTAAGCTTGTAAAAACTACAGTTTAAAAAAGTTAAATTCTGAAAGACAAAAATCTAATTCTGAAAAAAACGAATCGCTTCAGTAACTTTAAAACATATTATTTGTACATTTCCGTTGACTTAAATAGAACAAAACTTGGTCATAAAGTTGTCCATGAGCATGTGCACAACATATATTAGCATGAACCCAATACCCCCATCTAATGAAACAACACCATGTCTCTTAAACATGTGAATCACCAACACTTCTGCAGCAAGTTCATGCATTTATTCCAGTTTTTCTTTATCCTTTCTCTTGTAGGAGGCACTCGTAGGACTGACATGACGTACGGAGTTGGAGGAGGAGGAGGAGGAAGTCTAGGAGGTCTAAGTGTTGGAGGAGGAGGAGGAGGAGGAGGAGGAGGAGGAGGAGGAGGAGGAGGAGGAGGAGGAGGGTACAGTGTAGGAGGAGGAGGAGGAAGTCTAGGAGGATTAGGAGTTGGAGAAGGAGGGTACAGTGTAGGAGGAGGAGGAGGAGGAGTTGGAGGAGGAGGGTACAATGTAGGAGGAGGAGGAGGAGGAAGTCTAGGAGGATTAGGAGTTGGAGGAGGAGGGTACAGTGTAGGAGGAGGAGGGTACAGTGTAGGAGGAGGAGGAGTCCACACTTCAGAAGTCATCATGAGGAAGCACTCGGAGCACCGGGCCTACACCGAGGAAAACATCCGAGACTCCATTGTGATGGGAGACTTGTCCGGAAAGTTCCCAGATCTAGGTACGTCTTTTTAGACTTTTATTCCAAAGGACACACTCTGGCCTCGCTGAACTCCACCTCTCAGTTATCAAGCAGGATAAACACTTCCATACATTACATCTGTGGAGCACGAGGTGTTGCTTTAGTACTGTGAGCAGTGCTTATCTTGCTTGAGAAGTGGAATCCAGTGAGGCCAGAAATGTGAAAAGGTCAAGCCTTCTCAAGGGCTACGAAGGAAGGATGAACATCACGGGAAATGCTTACTGCAATATGGGAAATAACCAGAAACAGAACAGTACATTTTAAAATAAAAGATGGTGGGGATGGTTTGCAAAGCGCATGATTAGGTTGGACATGTGTTAGCAGGTTTGGGGCTGTTGGCTGCTGATTTGTTTGCAGGAGCTATGCTGACTATCGCTGTTTCTCCCTCGCTTTGTATTCCATCTTTACCTCCTTCTACCTTGCTCCCTCCATCTTCTTCCTTGGCTTCCTCCTCTGCTCAATGCGCCATCAGGTGGTTTCGGCTACAATGCGTCGCAGAGCAGCTCTCAGTTCAGCTACAGCCTCTCTCAGGGCTCCAGAGCTCGGACCGGGTCTTCAGACGTCAACGAAGCGCTTTATAGTCTGGACAGGGTGCTGCAGGGTGAGTCTGCAACGCATGGGTGTGAAATGCTCTGCTATCGTCTTCATAGAGTCGTGCAGGAATTGATCCCATTGAACCAGGGAGATGCTGCCTTCAGGGTCCAACACCGAAATAAGAAATCCATTTACCTGTGTCTTTCTGATCTCCTCTTTAAAGGTCTTACCACTAAAAACACATTTTATTTTTACACAATACAATAAAAAGCACTTTAAAACATCCAGACCAAAGTACTGTACAAACAAAAATCACATCATCAGAGGTGGGAAGTAGTGGAGTACAAATACTTTGTTACTGTCCTTACCTCAAGTACATGTTTCTGGTATCAGTACTTTACTCCACTACTTCTTTTTCTGACGAGTTCTTACTTTGACTTCTTACATGTTGAACACAAATACCTGTACTTTCTACTTCTTACATGTTGAACACAAATACCTGTACTTTCTACTTCTTACATGTTGAACACAAATACCTGTACTTTCTACTTCTTACATGTTGAACCCAAATACCTGTACTTTCTACTTCTTACATGTTGAACTCAAATACCTGTACTTTCTACTTCTCACATGTTGAACACAAATACCTGTACTTTCTACTTCTTACATGTTGAACTCAAATACCTGTACTTTCTACTTCTTACATGTTGAACTCAAATACCTGTACTTTCTACTTCTCACATGTTGAACACAAATACCTGTACTTTCTACTTCTTACATGTTGAACACAAATACCTGTACTTTCTACTTCTTACATGTTGAACCCAAATACCTGTACTTTCTACTTCTTACATGTTGAACTCAAATACCTGTACTTTCTACTTCTTACATGTTGAACTCAAATACCTGTACTTTCTACTTCTTACATGTTGAACCCAAATACCTGTACTTTCTACTTCTTACATGTTGAACACAAATACCTGTACTTTCTACTTCTTACATGTTGAACCCAAATACCTGTACTTTCTACTTCTTACATGTTGAACCCAAATACCTGTACTTTCTACTTCTTACATGTTGAACTCAAATACCTGTACTTTCTACTTCTTACATTTTTAACTCAAATACCTGTACTTTCTACTTCTTACATGTTGAACACAAACACCTGTACTTTCTACTTCTTACATGTTGAACTCAATACCTGTACTTTCTACTTCTTACATGTTGAACACAAATACTTGTACTTTCTACTTCTTACATGTTGAACACAAATACCTGTACTTTCTACTTCTTACATGTTGAACTCAAATACCTGTACTTTCTACTTCTTACATGTTGAACTCAAATACTTGTACTTTCTACTTCTTACATGTTGAACTCAAATACCTGTACTTTCTACTTCTCTCATTTTCCAAACAGCTGGTTCCTTTAGTCTGAATGTGTGTTTGATGCGTGATCATTATTCTTTAGAGTCATTGCGTGCCTATTGATTTGAACACGATCCGTGTATCCATCATTTCCTGGTCTTCTCTAAAGAAGAGGGACCAATGGAAACGTTGTCATGTTGCCGTTGTTCAGCATGGAAACATTCATTAGCTAACAATGACATTATTGTTCTATTGATATAAAGGGAGGTCAGGTACTCTTTAAAACAGCTGCTAGTTATGGGTACTTTTTACTGAAGTACACTTCAAAGCCCATAGTTCTTTACTTTTACCTGAGTAAAGAAGTTTAGTCAGTACTTCTACTTTTACCAGAGTATTTTTAAACATGAGTATCTGTACTTCTACTCGAGTAAAGGATGTGTGTACTCTTGCCCTCTCTGGTATTCAGTGAGGTGTGTGTTTGTCTCTCTTCAGACGCTCGTGTCTCTCCAGGAGTCCCAGACACTCCCAGCCGACTCGTGTTTTCGGCTCTCGGCCCGACGGCCCTGAAAGTCAGCTGGCAGGAGCCTCACTGTGAGAAGGACATCATGGGATACTGCGTTCTCTACCAGCTGCTCAGTGGAGGTACAATAATGCTGAACAAAAAATATGGTTTCCCTCTCTTGTATATCAGCATGTGAAGGACACTGTTCAGGAGCTAGTTGATGCTCTGTATGTGACGACTACTTCCATTCTGAGTGGATCAGCTGATTTCTGTTTCCTCCCCTGCAGGTGAGGTGAATCGCATCAGCGTTGGGAACCCGGCGGAGAACGCGGTGCTGATCCAGGATCTGCTTCCCAACCACTCCTACCTGTTTAAAGTGAAGGCTCAGAGTCAGGAGGGCTGGGGACCTGAGAGGGAGGGAGTCATCACCATCGAGTCCGCTGTGGACCCAAAGAGCCCACTGTGCCCCATGCCAGGTAATTGCACAGTACATTTACGACAAGTACTGTACTGAAGAACTGTACTGAAGTACTGTACAGAAGTACTGTACAGAAGTACTGTACTGAAGAACTGTACTGAAGTACTGTACAGAAGTACTGTACAGAAGTACTGTACTGAAGTACTGTACTGAAGAACTGTACTGAAGTACTGTACTGAAGTACTGTACTGAAGAACTGTACTGAAGTACTGTACTGAAGAACTGTACTGAAGTACTGTACAGAAGTACTGTACAGAAGAACTGTACTGAAGTACTGTACAGAAGTACTGTACTGAAGAACTGTACTTAAATGCAGTTTTGAAGTCAAATGGTGAGGAAAAAGTGAAATTAGAAGAACATAATCTGTGTTATGCTACAGTACTTTGTCTGTATTTTGGGGCCAACATCACTACATGTATATTTTAGAGTTTTAGGCAAGCCGGCTTTATTTATATAGTACATTTCAACAACAAGGAATTTCAAAAAAGCATTCAGACATTATAAAAATAATATTTGTTAGTTTGATTTTATTTTTGTTTCAATACTTTTTTCAAGGTTTTTAGATCAGAAATTATTGGATACCAAAACTTGTTTATACAGTAACTAGAAGTAAAATGTGTGTTTGTTGGCTGTAGGTTCTCCGTTCACCCTCAGTACTCCGAGTGCTCCGGGTCCGCTGGTCTTCACGGCTCTGAGTCCAGACTCTCTGCATCTCAGCTGGGACAAACCAAGGAAACCCAACGGAGACATCCTGGGATACATCGTGACCTGCGAGCAGCTGCACGGTGGAGGTGAGTCAAACCTTGAAGAGCAAAGGGGAAAATTCGGACCAAAAGTTAAAAAAAAAAAAGAATTCCCTATATCATAAAAAAAATAATAAAGTCATGAAAAAAGTTAAATTCTGAAAATAAAATGAAGTTCCAAGAAAAAAAAAAATCTAAATTATGAAAAAGAAATGTAATCATAACATTTTATATCAAATTACAAAAATGAAGTCAATTTACAAGAAATTCTAAGAAACAAATACAAACTTATGCAGTTACTTTTTCCATTTGTTCAGTTCCCATTTCTCTTTGTTCTGAAACACATGTTCTGTGTTGTTCCTCCAGGAGACATCCGCTCCTTCCAGGTGAACGGAGAAAGCTCTGAGACGAGTCTCACTGTCCCGAACCTCACGGAAAACGTCCCGTACAAATTCAAAGTCCAGGCTCGAACCACACAGGGCTTCGGACCCGAGAGGGAGGGCATCATCACCATTGAGTCTCAGGACGGAGGTGAAACACATTAACATTGTATTACTTCAGTTTCAATGTCCACAGAAAATGTCACAGAAAATTGTTAGTGTACAGTTTTATTATTATGCTTATTATGCTGCTGTGTTTATTGTATCTTTGTAACTCTGGCACAACAATTTCCTTCGGGATGAATAAAGTCATATCTTATCTTATCTTAGACATGAAATACAAAATATATTTATTTTTTTAACTCATCCCTTTCTTTTTCCATTTAAAAATGAAAGCGTTAAAAAAGATTAGATTATTCAATCCACTCAAAATGTCATCCAAATCACTCGTTTTACAAACTTCCTGCAGTTATTGTAGTTTATCAGTTGTTAAGCATTGCATATGCTATGAAATATCCATAAAATATGTCACTTAGTTAGGGGTAAAGAGGTTGGGAACCACTTGTCTAGTGCATTAATGTAATCTAAGTATTTATTTCCTTCCTGTCTCCTTATAGGCGATATGTCTCAGTACGACAGCCAGTCGATGTCGAGGAGAGAAGTTTTCCAGTTGCCGACAGATGTCAGTAGTCTGACCAACGTCTCGCACACCATGATCAACGACCCCTACTACTCAGGTACAAATCTGAAATAAAATTATATGTATCAATCGTATGTTAATTATACACTGAAACTTTCATGGGTTTTAAAAAAAAAGGACTATTGGTTACCTATCTTTTACACTTAATATACACATACCATTCGGATCATCGGAATAATCTCAACAATTTGACAACACTTTATGGTTTTTGAAGTAAAAAGCTAATTTTAGGACGTCACCACCGCTAAGCTGAAGGTGGCTAATGTTGGGCTATAAAGGAACTACAGCACGGTCACATGGCTTCACGTAACCTTGTATTTTCTTAAATCCAACAGTGTCACATTTTTTTAAAAACATCGATTTCCAGAATTCAGGGCTCGACATTATAAATGGCCCGCTGGCCCGGAAGCACTATTTAGACACCCAGCATAACGTACTTTCCACTTGCCCGCTCGGGCCACTAAAAATATTGCTTTAAAAAAATTGTCCTGTGGTATTGGTATTTTGACTAGCAATTTAGTTAAATTGTTTCGTTTATTAAAGCTACAACATAGCGTTTCGTGAGGCAGTTGTCGTTGTTGGGTGAAAAGCAAACAGCTGTTTGCTGCGGAGCGCAGCGCGAGCAGGCTCCCGTGAGCGGGAGCGCGCTCCTTCACTACAGACTATCGCGCCACCTAACCATTCGCCAACATGTTTTTAATACCAGTGGTAACCGGCCAAGCGCCGTGCAAAAAACAATCTTCAAATAAAAGAAAGTCTCCGGAGGAGTTAAAGGAGAGTGACAGGGAGCATGAGAAGAAGAGGGAGAGAACGTTTCAGCTTGATCGATGGAGTTGGCTTCTATAGAGTGGTGCAGTGACGCGTCCTAAAACCCTTTTATAATCTATCGATTAGATTTATGATTCGAACATTATAAAAGTAGGGTAAACATGTGGAGATTATCTGGCTGAACAAAACGTGCATTTATCAAACAGGTTAGTTTTCCACAGACCTTATTTCCAGCTATTTTCCAAACCCTGTGGAGAAATCCCATTGCTTTCTGTGGAGGGAACCAGCAGCTTACTTCCTGGTTTTAGGATGAGTCACTGCACCTCTCAATATGATGCGATGTATGATATGATAAACAAGTAGGGATGCACGATAATTATCGGCCCGATAATTATCGGCCCGATAATTATCGGTCCGATATTAGGAATTATGACGTCATCCCGATAAACCTGATACCAGTATTAATAGCCCCGATAATATACAATATATTTTTTGGGTACAAAAAAAGAAACAAATACTGCGGTGTGGGTGGATTGGGATGAGGGGCGCTTGTTTTTCACTCGGCTCCTCCCGTTTTGCCAGTACTGTGGTATTAGTGGTTTAGGAAGAGGGGAGTTCTTCACAAATCCAGCGCTCCCTAACTCATGCCTGGCTGTGTCGTAAATGGTGTGCGGCCGTGAAGCCAGGACAGTAAACAAACATGTCGTCGGTGGTATGGGCGTTGGAGCTATGTGCAACTCAAGGCATATGCTCGAACCGGAGCTGCCTGGACGCTGCAATCATGTTGCGCACTATCCGTGCTGAGTGTGCTGACTTTTCGTACAATGTCCCACTGTCTGGCTTCCTGCATAAAGTCAAGTGCTCGGCGCAGTTGTGGCGAAATGTCGCTCCTCTGTTTTCATTTAAACAGCTCCTTATATCCGTTAGCGCAGCTAGCTAGCACCAGATGCTAACAACAACAATGCACGTAAGGTCTCTCTCTCGCTCGCTTGGGCCACATATACACACACACCCTCCCGGTCCTCCAGATGGCCAGTCGGTGCCTGCCGGTGAGCGTGGAAGTGTGGTCTGCCACAAGCGGGCGGCAGGAGCGGGGCTGTCAGCATCAGCTTGTAGATGGTATTTTTAAACTCGATGCGCTCTGAAACTACGGGGCGGCCAAGGGAAAAAAATACACATGCGTTAATCGCGTTAAAATAATTAGTGGCGTACATTTTTTTTTATTATCGGTATCGGTCTTGAGAAGCAGGAAGTTATCGGTATCGGTTTCAAAAAACCAATATCGTGCATCCCTATAAACAAGGTCTTCTTTAGTCGGCTCTGTACATCAATGCCGACCTATGCTGACAAGTAAGTGAAGAGTAGACAATATAAAGGTATTGGCTGTAGGGAAATGTCCCAGCAGTTTAGGATAATGAAGGTTCTAATCTAATCTATAGCCATTACATTTCTAACTCCTAATGACAGGAAGGCAGAAAGCGCATTATACAAATAATAATACTCATAATAGCAGACATTTTTTAACAATGACCACAATATCATTATTTTAATAAACCAAATATGAACAATTGAGGAAAATGAGGAAGAACTGATGATTCAAATGTTGTAGTACAAGTAGTAATGTAGTTTGTGCATACATTACTATTGCAACAAATGTGTTAATTTTCTTCATTTTAAGTCGATTTTTTTTGGACGAACGCTCCGGGGGGCCAGTGGCATTTTACCCTTAATGTCTACCCCTGGAATTGTTAAAATGCTGACTAATTTCCAGGTTTTAGGACTCATTCACTCTCACACCATTCAAACAATCCCTCAAAACTCACCTTTTCACTCTTGCGTTCCACTCCTATTCGCCCTTATTCCACCTAGCTTAGCACTTTTTACTTTTGTTGTTATTTTTCTCCTTTACTTTCTTGTAAAGCGCTTTGAGCACCAGGAAAGCGCTTTATAAATCAAATGTATTATTTTAATTATTATTATTCCTGCACCACTCTTTAATAATAATGCTATTTTGTTCTAGGTGACGGCATGATGACGACCACGCAGCACATGGAGTCGAGCGGCATCGTGACCCGGCAGGTCACCAAGGAGGTCGTTCAGAGGAGCGTCATGGGAGGAACCACCGTCACCAAGAACATGTTTTATGAATCTTAATAACCCAACATTTCACAGCCAAAATAAGTCAACATGATGAGGAATCATATCTGAGATTCTCTTTTACAAAGAGCGCTCAAACATTATCAGTGTATATCTTTATACCTGTGTGTTTAAGCGAGGCTAAGGGACCAAAACATGTTTTGTTTTTTTAATAGTCGCCTGTTACAAACTGTTGCCACTTTTCCATCAATTTCCACATTTTCTTTCACTGCTGCTTTTGATTGTATTTGTGGTTTCTCACACTGGGGCTTGGATTAATGCAGTAATCAAACTGAATTAATCCAAAGTGACCTTGTCTCACCCTATCTTTACGAGGCATTCAAAAGTATAGTCTGTTTAAGATGCATCTCTTTGCAGATGGTTAATCATTATTTACCAAAATGGTCTTATCCTGAATATTAAAGTGGTTTATCTGGGACTTTTATGCATAGATTTGTATTATATTAAAAGTGCGTTTTTTTCAAAGCATATTTAAGACTTTACAAGATTTGTACTTAAACTTTCATATGTAGCCTAATTACTAGTGGGCTTTTTATCCACACAATAACAACATACGTAGAAGTGAAGTAGCTGGGATCATGGGAGTTTCTAATGAATTGTCTCTTCTGAAAAAACAGTTTTAAAGCAAATTCAGTATTTCCTGGAGAGGCTTCGAGCTAAATGCTAACGTTAGCTCAGCCTTGTCTGTTTCTCCGATAACGTATGATCCGGATGTTCAGAAGTTGTTTTTATCAGGAGTCAAATTATCCTTACACGTCTCTTCCTCTCGCGTTAGTTATTAAAACAGTTGAAATACAGAATAAAGCAGTTTGTTTTCGATTCAGTATTTCCATGGTGGACAGGAAGGTGGAGAGGCTACGAGCTAAATGCTAACGTTAGCTTAGCTCTGAATACTTAAGATCCCGACATTCAGAAGTATTTTTCATCAGAAGCCAAATTATCCTTACAGGTTTCCTCCTTTCACCTTAGTTATTAAACCTATTGAAATACACAATAAAGAAGTTTGTTTTATATTCAGTCTTTCTTCGAGAAGCTATGAACTAACTAGCTCAGCCTGTTTCTCTGAAAACGTATGATCCAGATGTTCAGAAGTTTTTTTTAATGAATAGCCAAATTATCCTTACAGCTCTCCTCCTCTCGTCTTAGTTATTAAAACAGTTGGGAAGGTGGAGAGGCTACGAGATAAAAGGCTAATGTTAGCTTAGCCTGTTTCAGCCTGTTTCTTCTCTGACTCCTTAAGATCCAGACATCAGAAGTTTTTAATCAGTGGCCAAATTATCCTTACAGGTCTCCTTCTCTCACAAACAAGCAGCCCCAGTGAGTAAAACCAGTAATAATACATAATATACTAGTTTTAAAATCACTGTTTCCCAATGCAGTTTGGCTGTAGCTAACGTTAGCTCAGATTCTTTCTCTGATCACTTCCTATCCAAACGTCCAATGTCTAAAATCCTTCATTTGGTTAAAATATATAGTTAAAAAGCACCAAGATATTAAAAGTGTTTGGTAAGAATGTGGCTTAAACTGGATAGAAAGTCAACCTATGACAGCTTTCTGCAGACTCATGCTCAAAGGGGAGAGGAAACACCCAAATAGCCTCATTAAAATTACACATGTCTTTGAAAACAAACAAGTCCAGTGGTTTTTAAACATTTTATAAATAATACCTTTAAGCAGATTGACATTAAATAAAATGCCAAATAAAGACTTATATAGGCCTATGCTGATTTCCTGCTGACACGCATGATTTTACAATACAAACAAATTATCAAAAACCTTTTGAATATAACATGTTTTTTGTTTTTTAAAGATGTTTTATACTTAAAAAACGTGGTATAGACTGCTTTAAGTTGATATGCGTTCTTACTCTACAAGGCTTTTGTATTTTTGCATTTTAAATAGATAAGGAATTTAAGAGACATGGTATGTAACGACGGAAAGATTGTATTTGCTTCAATGCAACTCCTACTGTATATTGGCTTCACATTGATGGTTGAAAGGGATTCTGTAAACATATTTGAGAGGATATTTCATTAAGAAAAGTTAACACCAACTCTCAGTTTCATTTAACAACATGCATGACTTACCTTTAAACAGTTGAGCACTTTTTTGCATTTGTTTTGGTACTCTATTGCAAAAAAAATAAAGATTTTTAAACAAAACCCAAGTGTTAATTTATTGAAGTTTTGAGGACTAATAGCTGCACGCAGTAACATGGACATTAACACAGCTGCAGAAACAAGGCTGACAAATGTTGCAGGAGAATACACTCTTCACATGCGTCTGTAATTATCTGCACTGAGGCTCTTCAGTAGCTGCTTGCGTTATTCTGCATCTCTAAAGAAATACAAAAAAGCAATAATTAAAACACAAGTGGCATAAAGACCTTGCAACTACAATCTTGGGTTATGTTTTCACTGAAAATGGAACAAAAGGTGTATGTATCCTTGTGGTTCGAGAACTTTTAAACCTTTTTCAAGCTTAATGGATAAAAAGACGTCCTTCCAGGTAAAGACAAGGCTGCTTTTTAGAGGATTTGGAACTCGGCTGCTAATCAGAAGTCAGTATTATATTAAAAAAGGTTGAAGCTAGTTAAGTTGAACGGTTCCATGCAGAGGGATAACGCAGCATTAATCCGAAAAAAAAAAAACAAGATTCGTATTCACTAGCAGCCAACCGCGATCCCCCTGCCATCTTGCAGACACACTCGTTAAATCATTGTATGTAATTGGTGTTAGTCCGAGTCATTTCGGTATCATTTTGATACATGTATTACAACAAAAATCACTGCAAATCATGTTTATTTGTTGTTGTGACGCTGGTAACCACAAATGATGCCGCAGCTCCAACTTCTGCGAGTAAAGCAAAGCCAAATCTTCGCTTCGCGTCCGTTGGGAACGCTCCTTTAGTCCAAAACCAGCCATCAAGATTCGTATTCAATAGCAGCCAACCTCCATTCATAAATATTTTGAAGTTTTTTTTCCCCTGCCATCTTGAGGACACACTCGCTTAAAATCGTTGTATGTACTAATTGGTATCAGTCCGAGTCATTTCAGGATCATTTTTGATACGTTCATTACAATTAGACCATTGCAAAATATGTTAATTAGTTTGTTTTGGGAACGCTCCTTAAGTCCAAAACCAGCGCACAAGTTTTCGTATTCGCTAGCAGCAGAATCAAAGCACAATAAAAAGCGTTTGGTGGTTTCAGGTCCAGAGGCAGGGCCCGGTGCAGAGGCACGGCTGCCGGACGTCAGCAGGCCGGATCACCAGATCGTTGACCACCTCCACCGTCCCGAACAACGGGGAACAGCTCCTCCGTGAACGTGTCGTTGAAAGGTGTAAAGGTGCGAGCGTTTCTCCACGTCGTAGAAGGACAGCTGGCCCTGCTCGTAGTCCAGGTAAATGCCCACTTTCCTGGGCAGTGGGATGCGGGTCAGGGGCGTCGCGGGCACCGTCAGCGCCTTCAGATCCAAACCCCTCTCCAGAACGGAGGGTTAAATATCCCGAATCTGTGGTGAGCGAGTCTGGTAACCCTGCCTCACCGCGGACGCTTTCGCCACGCCGAGCCTCCAGTCACGCTGCCCGACTTCCACCTGTAACAGAAAAATATTATTCTCATTTACTTATGTTAGAAAAACATCCCTGGTCCCCGGCTTGAGCTTCAACCTCAGGATCCATGTATCTGTGATCCTCTCCAGAATGGAAGGAGTCATCACATACAGAGCATCAACTAGTTCCTGAGCAGTGTCCTTCACATGCTGATATCCAAGAGAGGGAGTCACCCAGTCACAAGATGGAGGAATAGAAAGCAGTATTCAATGTTTACTTCAGATTAGCTCCACGTCAGAAATGAGCATGCTTGATGTCTATCTCCATAGAGGCTGAATCATCATGTTAATCACAGAGCTATCATCTGCCTCAAACAGTCCTGATGCTCTTCTAGGTAATCACACATCCTGTCATGTTCACAGCTACAGTTGGGATACCTTTGTTATCATGTTACTCTCAGGTTGGAAGAGGACATTCACTGTGTGATTCTTACTTGCTAATGTTTATTTTCAAATCTCAAATTTCAATTTCAGAGGTTTTAAAGGTTTTATTGTCATATGCACAAAGCTACAGTGTAGAAATGGCAATGAAATTATTCTGACCTGAGCTGGCTCCTACAACAATCCAACATGTAACAAAAATACAAAATAAAAAGTAGTGAAAAAGTAGAAAGTACAGGTATTTGTGTTCAACATGTAAGAAGTAAAAGTAAAAAGTGGTCAGAGAAAAATAAGTAGTGGAGTAAAGTACTGATACCAGAAAAATGTACTTAAGTACAGTAACAAAGTATTTGTACTCCACTACTTCCCACCTCGATGATTAATTCTTTATTCACGTTTGATAAATAGATTCCCGCCACACACCTCCCAGTAATGGCGTCCCGAGGTGAATCCCTCCTGGCCCGCGGAGCACCACCAGCCGTTGAAGCGCCACTGGCACCGAGGGACGTCTCGATGTTCGAGGCCGCAACGCATCCGTTTATCATCGCTGGAGATTATCAGGTCCGGGTTCGCCGAGTCCGAGTCAAGCTTCACTTCCTCTGTGGGAGGAAACACAAAAAATAAATAAAACGTATCCTCTGTGTATTTAAGATATTTACATTTATGGGCATTACTAATGCTGTAGTACAGCGGTTTCCAACCTGTGGGCCGCGGCCGCATTGCAAGTGGGCCGCCAAATAATTTGCAAAACATTCTGATTTGTGTGGAAACATTTTCATTATTAAGATTTCTTTTTATTCGAACCTCCTTTCCTTTCTCTTTCTTGATCGTCCTTAGCAACGGTCATTTACAAGTCCTTTCAGCAACGGTCATTACAGTCCTTAGCAACGGTCATTACAGTCCTTAGCAACGGTCATTACAGTCCTTAGCAACGGTCTGTTCTACTGGATTAACAACGTGTCACATGTTCTGAATCGACCAATCAGAACTTTATTTAGCCTCCCTATTGTTTATGGTTGAATGTTGGTCGTGAACATTTTTTAGATTCTTAAGGCCCTGAGTTGAAAAAGGTTGGGACCCGCTGCTGTGGTACATACTGAACCTTCCTGTATTTTATATAGTAACATCATGCACTATATTGCACTCCTTGTTAGATGCTTACTACAATCTCGTACCCTGCCAAAACGACAATAAAGTTGAACCTAATCTAATATAAATCTCTTTCTTGGTGTTAAAAATGTAAAGCAAATTTAAAAAAAGTAGTAGTGGCAGCTTTAAAAATACACAACATTGTTTGATTTATTTTAATATCATTATAAAAGTGGTTTATTTTGGGACTTTTGTTTTGACTTTATTATTACTATTATTATTATATACCTTAAACAGATTCATTTGAAGCACACAGATTGCTTTAAAGTGTTTTCTTACCTGCAGCATCACAAATCCAGTTCCACACTGTAAGGAAGAGAAGAAGTCTTTAAAGCAAGAGAATGATAAATATGTTTTATACTCTCAACATTTCAAACACGCGTGTAGCTGCAAAGATGAGTTATTAACTAATAAATCAACCACCAGCTGTTTTAATAACTACCTGCCTTGTGATATATATATATTATATATATATATATATATATATACACCATAGGGGAGGTTTTTGGCCCACTTCATATTATCGTCATTTTGTTTATTGCCTAGTTTTGGTGTAAAAAGCTGCATAAAAAAACATTACAATGGAAAAACAAGTGCAAATATTGAAAGAAAATGTTAATAAATACAAAAAGTACAAATACTACTTAAAACAACAAGTGTAAAATAAATCCTAATATAAAGCTGCTCAGCGATGGAACTCAATCCCCACCTCCAATCAGAGACCAGACCACATTCACTTTATTTAAATCAAAACTCAAAACCTGGTTAGTGAGGAATCAGCTCTGCCAACACTGACCCAATCTCCTGCTCCGTACAACCCACTGCCTGTGTTTAAACATGTTCTTTTGTTTGTTTTAATGTTCTGTATTTCAAATTGTTTTATTAAGTATCCCAGTAATGTCTGTTGCATGTTTTAAATGTATTCTATTTACTTGTTTAAAATGAAATGTGTTTGAGGTTGACTTTTAAAATCTGTCCAGGGACTACAGATGAAAAATAGCCTCTTGGCTAACTCTGGCACGTTTACAGAAATGTTCATTAATGTGCACTGTCCCTGTTATATACAAAATAAATAAATAAATATAGCAAAAAATACAATAAAATATGACAAATTACTATGAAAAAAAACACGTAAAATATATCTACATTACCATTGAAGATTTAAAGGTGTTGCCTCAATGATAAATAACAATAACCAATGTTGGAGAGTAGTGTGCAGAGATGTATCCCTAAAGATGTGCATTATTTAACACATTATTAGGGTAAATATAATGTGATATACGGATGATTTAAGATCACGTAACTCCAGTCGCTGTGATTTAATTTCAGGATAATCCCTCCTTCACGACAGTTCCTACTCACCGTTGTGGGGGATGTATCGTGCAGCGTCTGCAGGAAGAAAGACATCATTACAATCATCACTTTCACACACAAGCCTTTCGTCGATCCTGATTAGCTGGAAGGAAAGCAGCTCGTCAGGTTTGTCCTTTCATCAGGAGACGTTAATTATGCGTGGCTTTTTACTCAGACACTTTGAAACGCACTCACCGGTCTTCTGGCTGCGCTGCTTCCTCACCAGCCACTGCTTCGTCACGTCCTCCTGAAATATATTAAGAAAACGACATTTAAAGATACGGTTTGTGAAATTCAAAACGTTGTTGCGCACACCTTCAGGGACAGGGGAAACGTCCAGACTTGATCAATTACGTAAAAACTATGTATTTTTGGTGTAATTTCAGAGAGAAATTAATGGAAAAAGTTAATAAAAAAACAACTGAAAATGTTGATTTTGGGTGATAGTCTTTGGGACTATATCTCTGCACACTACTCCTCTTCCATTCATAGGATTATTTAACATTTCTGTACTTTTTATCTTTTAATAATACATTTATTTTGTATTGTATGATTTCTTTTATACTAGCTATTTAAAAAGTAGTTGTATTTTATTGATTTATTTGTAATACTTGCTCTTAGTTTTCCATTTGACCTCTCACTGTGTTTATATTTTGGACATTATATAACAAAAACTTGGCAATCAACCACATTTTCATTTAAATTCTGACTGATGATAACATGAGGTGCCAAATGAGGGTAAAATCGGAAAGATGATGAAGCAAAACAGTCTCAAAAACTCTAAATTAAGCAATTAAATTACTGCCATCCACTCATTGGTTAATTTCTCTTGACTGC
>NW_022991493.1:104992-211044 GCF_902827175.1 Gymnodraco acuticeps
ACTGCGGAGGCAATGTTGGACCAATTCCTGTGCATTCAGCAGTCCTGTTAGAGGCACTGAGGGATTTCCTGTTCTTTCTGAGGACGCCAAAGCACGCTGGCAGTCACTGCTCAAGGGCTGAGGAGGATATATGAGGGGGGGAAGAACTTTGGCAAGGTGAACGCATCCAAGCTGAGGCCAAATACCCAGAACCTTTTGATGAGGGAGGAAGATGGCCACTGTGTGCACTACTTACAAGAGGACAGCGTGGGACACTTTGCAGGGAATTGGACACGCTAGAACGATCTGTGGGTCCATATCAAGACGTATTCAATACATGCAAAACGCATTGTAATGCATAACGTAGTGTGCTTTCAGACTAGTGGAAAGAAAACTATGTTTGTCTGTTGGTTTTTATTGAATAAACTATAGAGTTGGGGTCCATATTAAGACATATTCAATACAGATGATAATCACTATATGCAACAACTTACAAGGGCACAATATGGGAAGTATTCACAGAATTAAAGAAGCTGAGTTTTGGGTCCATATTGAGACATATATAATGCACGGGTTAGCATAAGATGAGGAAGAAGTCTACTTTCAGACTTGTGGAAAGAGAACATCCGAAATCCACATTTAGGAGCTGAATTTAATATCTTTAGTTTGTTTATTCTGCAGATTTCTACTAACTTCACCAATAGTTAGCATAATGCATATTTACACGTAGCATTTGAGATCACTTGTCATACAAACACATTGCAATGCACTGCTAGCCTCCACCACAGTCTTCTCTTTGATTATTGGGGAGAAAACATCCACAATCCACATTGAGGAGTTTCTTTTAGTAACGTTGCCGGCTGTGTGCGTAGATTTCGTTGGCCTCAAAGTTAGCATGACATCATGCCTCATTTGGAAATTAAAACATGACATTAACACTTTTTCACAGCTTTTCCAAAAGGTGCTTCAAGATAATGGACTTTCCCTGAGGCTGTGATCCCTCTCTTCTGAAGCTCACAGAGGACACAGCAGCTCCTTCATTACGAAACACATGCAGAAAATGCAGTTTTTAAGGAAGTATTTTCTCCTTTAAAGAGTAAACAAAGAGATCCCCTTTCTAAAAAACAAGTGTCAACACAATAACACAATCATTTTGCACCTGGCTGTATCCAACGCTCACATTTCTGTTCTGAATGCATGCAAATTAGCCCCTTTGTAATTAGATGAAGCCTCATTAGCATATAGCATTTGAGAGAAGTTGTACTAATGACTGTAACGACATCGTCCCCCCTCTTCAGGCAGAGGAAGGGGTTTGCGTTTGGCAGAGAAAGCAGCGAGGAGGTGGCATTAGACCCGATTAGAGAAAAGCCAGGATTACCTCCCCTCTCAGAACACCGAGAGTGACTTCTATTTCAGGAGCAACCTCTGCCGGGAAACACGCACACGATGCACAGCAAACATGCATAAAGGGCTCATACTCATTCATACCTCCATGCATTCATGTGAGACACACAGCTGCATGATTTTAAATGACATCAGGATTAGAAATGTGTTTTGATCCATGGGAGTTCCTCCGTTTTAGAATGAAATAGATACAAATAAAAGGGTAACTTTTTATATAAACACAGCGATTTTACTTGAATATATAACAACAATAAATATATCAGTAATATACATTAATTTTAAGGCACATTCTGGACAATTTAAAGTTCTTTACATAAGCATAACAAATACAAAATATAAAAAGAAAGAGAAAATAATTTAAAAAATCGATGGGAAACAGTTGATTTATTATAATAAAATATATGAAATTATTATTTGATACGTATGTTAGGCTACCTAGTAATTCGTGCACATGAACTTGTTTGCAGACACATTTTATTGTATTTAATTAGTAATTTTAAAGACATTTAAAGCGATTTCTTTCCGCCAAAATGGACGTTTCTTTAATGTAACACAAAGTCGAATCTCTTACCTTGCTATGAATGTCCCTGGTGTCTTTGCAGCAGCTGCTCGGAGATGTACTTTCTGGATTTGGTCTCATTTAGTGTTTCAGCTTCCCGGAGCTTGTGCAGCAGACAGGCACGCGCAGCTTCATACACACCAACTGCCGCACGAGAGGCACAGCTCGCGCTCTTATCCACTGAAGCTGCAGTTTCGCGGATCTATCGCGAGAGGTCGTTGTAGCTTCAACGAGACTGCCAACAGGTAGAAGGCTTGTTTGAGATGAGCTGCGTCTCGCCTCGAAAGTAGACGAGAATAGCCGATTGCAGCCGGAGGGGGGGGGGGGGGGGGGTTTGGGGGGGGTTACAGCTTGGAGTCGGCTTGCAATGGAGGAAATTGCGTTGGCTTTCGTCGTTGCAAATGAAGTGGATGCAATACAAATCCCACAATTATTATATCACTACAAATGAATGACGCAAGTGTCTGTTCCTTTTAAAACAAATCAATACAAGGGGGGTTGAATCCTGTAAAAGACAGAACCACTTATTACTTTTCAAAACGTCTTCGCTTTAGAAAAAGCCAAAGCAAAAGCAATTGGCTCTTGAAGAACCTTATGTCCTAAAATAATGAGCATAAATTCAACAGAATAAGCAACTATTATTATCCCCCATTATGTTTATATGTGCTGTATTTCAACATCAGTTTTGACAGAGCGATTGCCGGATATATAATGCTTGAGTATATGTTACTACATAGAAAGTTCCTATGAAGAAATATTGTTCAACTGTTCGTAAAGCATCGGCTTTAAACAGTTTGAGAAGATGATGAAATCAACATTTACTGAAAACAAAGCCATCCGCCATCATGGACTCAACTTCCACTGCTATTCTGATGATACCCAAAATCTGTGAGCACTCTATTGGACAACTCCGGACGGCAACCCAAGTAGGACACTTGAGTCTTGACACAGTGGCTTTTGGCAAAGCACAAAAAGAAAACTCGAGAGAGATGAGTTATTGTTATTACAACGTGACTTCACTATTATTTAACAGCTGCTTTTTGGATTATCCGACCGCAACCCGGGGGTAACGCTGCCTTTCCTCTGCCCCGCGGGCTGATGGGTAATCACTCCCACACAGAGACGAGGCATTTGGGTCCTGCAGGGTTTCCCCGTTAATATCAGTGTCTCGAAAACACATGTTGGCGACTGAAAGACATCCAGTGTTTGGTCTTTTCCTGAAGCATCCTACAGTGCCTCAACTGAAAGAGGACCACAAACACACAACACATATAATACCATTTTGAGATTTGGGGATATTTATCTCCCATTCTTTCCCTTTTTCTGACATTTTCAAGTGAGCGTAAGTATTCAAATGCATCGTTCATTGCATCAAAACAAAAGGTGTTCATTTGTGGAATAACTGTAATGATGAGCTGGAATACTGTGCAACTTTATCTAACTATTATTTAGAAACCAAATCCTAAATGGTTCTGAGCAGGACCGGTGAAGTGATGCTGCTTTGTTCAGCTTTGTATTAAAGAACCAGAACCTCAAGAGTCCAGAAGCTCTTTATAAACCAGACTGAGGAACCAGAACCTCAAGAGTCCAGAAGCTCTTTATAAACCAGACTGAGGAACCAGAACCTCAAGAGTCCAGAAGCTCTTTATAAACCAGACTGAGGAACCAGAACCTCAAGAGTCCAGAAGCTCTTTATATGAATGTTCTCCGGTCTCAGAGGACCGGGTCTCTTCAGGTCCAGTTTCAGTTCTACATGCAGGTGTGAGGGACAGTTTTAATGAAAGACACGTGGACTCGTTTTACAGAACCAGGATTTATAGAAGCTCCGAGGCTGAAACAAAGAGACAGAACCAGCCTGGAACCGGTTCTTTAAGGTAAACAAAAATACATCAGGGTCAGGATCTTAACAAATTAAACCTCAGGGAGTCTCCTGATTGGACGAGCTCTCCTCCTCCCTTGTTGGATGGATGGATGCCCCGCCCCCGACTCACCCCCACCCAATGACCTTAATCTGAGGAAACAAAACAGAAACAGATCCAGGATCAGAAACAGACTCAGATCCAGGATCAGAATCATACTCAGATCCAGAGTCAGATCCAGACTCACATGGTCAGGGTCTCCTCACAGAACGAGCCCAGCTGCTGCATCTCAGTCTGGAAGAAGTTCTGAAGAGAGACAGAAGAACTGGATCAGGTCTGACTACTAATGTGTTTTATTCTTAAATATATTCTCTGTACCCGGATCAGTACTGCAGTATTAGTGAGTACAGTAGCAGTATTAATACAGTAGTAGTATTAGTACAGTAGCAGTATTAGTAAAGTAGCAGTATTAGTATTAGTACAGTAGCAGTATTAGTACAGAAGCAGTATTAGTACAGAAGCAGTATTAGTATTAGTACAGTAGCAGTATTAGTACAGTAGCAGTATTAGTACAGTAGCAGTATTAGTACGCTAGTAGTATTAGTAAGGTAGCAGTATTAGTATTAGTACAGTAGCAGTATTAGTACAGAAGCAGTATTAGTATCAGTACAGTAGCAGTATTAGTACAGTAGCAGTATTAGTACAGTAGCAGTATTAGTACGCTAGTAGTATTAGTAAGGTAGCAGTATTAGTATTAGTACAGTAGCAGTATTAGTACAGTAGCAGTATTAGCATTAGTAAAGTAGTAGTATTAGTACAGTAGCAGTATTAGTACGGTAGCAGTATTAGTATTAGTACAGTAGCAGTATTAGTACGGTAGTAGTATTAGTAAAGTAGCAGTATTAGTACAGTAGCAGTATTAGTATTAGTACAGTAGCAGTATTAGTACAGTAGTAGTATTAGTAAAGTAGCAGTATTAGTACAGTAGCAGTATTAGTACAGTAGCAGTATTAGTACAGTAGTAGTATTAGTAAAGTAGCAGTATTAGTACAGTAGCAGTATTAGTACAGTAGTAGTATTAGTAAAGTAGCAGTATTAGTAAAGTAGCAGTATTAGTACAGTAGCAGTATTAGCATTAGTACAGTATTAATATTAGTACAGTAGTAGTATTAGTACAGTAGTAGTATTAGTAAAGTAGCAGTATTAGTACAGTAGTAGTATATTAGTACAGTAGCAGCAGTATTACTGCAGTATTCTGTGTACCAGGGTTTGTGTGTTGATGGAAGTCAGACGGTTTGAATCATCATGGATACTCTTCAGCTGATCAGTGACACTGCTCTGAAACCTGTGGAGCAACACCAACCTACACACACACACACACACACACACACACACACACACACCACACCACACACACACACACACACACACACACACACACAGCACACACACACACACACACACACCACACACACATACACACACACACACACACACACACATGCACACACATACACACACACACACACACACACACACACATACATACACATTCACACACACACACACACACACACACACACACACACACACACACACACACACACATTCACACACACACATATATTCACACACACACATTCACACACACACATTCACACACACACACACACACCACCACACACACCACATACACACACATTCACACACCACCACACACACACACCCACACACATAAACACACCTCACACACACTCACTCCATACACCCACCACACACCCCACCGTTCCCACCACCTTCACACACACCGCACCACACACACCCATCCCACCATACACACACTCCCCCCCCCACTCACATACACCCACACACACACACACACACACACAAACACACGATAAAGTGGCCGGTACTTGTGCTGATGGACAGGTGTGATAAAGTGGGCGGGACTTGTGTTGACAGACAGGTGTGATAAGGTGGGCGGTACTTGTGTTGACGGACAGGTGTGATAAAGTGGGCGGTACTTGTGCTGACGGACAGGTGTGATAAAGTGGGCGGTACTTGTGCTGACGGACAGGTGTGATAAAGTGGGCGGTACTTGTGCTGACGGACAGGTGGGATAAAGTGGCTGGTACTTGTACAGATGTGTTACCTGTGTTGATGGACAGCGGTCAGCAGGGAGGAGACGTGTTGTTGACATTTTGTTAACGACTGGAGTATTTCTGTCTCCACGTTCTTCCAACAGCCACGTATCGTTATTTCATATTTTAAAGTACTTTATTTGTTTGTTGATAATAAAATCCTTTAGGGTGTGCACTGACGGTGAAGTGGTGATCCAGCTGAGAATTAAAGGTGTTGAAGGCAGCGGTGATATCGGACGTCAGGTGAGACCCTGGCTCCACCCCCCCCACAGGCCCCGCCCCCTCAGGTGAGGACTCTGGGAGCAGGTGAGCAGCAGATTTAAGAATCATTCAAACATCATCATGTTAATAAATGATAACATATCTACCTGTCTGCAGGCGGTTAGGCTCCTCCCCCTCTGACTATGGCTCCTCCCACAGCTCTTCCCCCTCCTCCCCGCTTAGGCTCTGGCTCCTCCCACTCAGGTGCTTCCCCCTCTGACACAGGCTCTTCCCCCTCCACCCCCTCTCCCTCTGACACAGGTTCCCCCCCCTTGGCCTCAGGCTCCTCCCTCCTGGTTTTGCCCAGCGGGCCCTCAGTTTGGTCTAACAGGTAACCTTCAGACAGAAACAGAAATATAATCTTAAATGTTAAAGAGTGAGCAATAACCCATCAGCAGAGTGAGATAATAAATAATACCTGAGTCGAGAGCGGACCTCTTCCTGACAGAACCGAACCCTTCCTGAAACACAGGTAGACCACCAGTAAAAACTGTACCTTTAATATAATAATTATATAAATATAACCTACCTTTGGAATGAAAGAGAGGTCTCCAAACATGTCTTTCTGCACCTGAGACGTTTGTAGCTCCGCCCCCTCATGTAACCCTGAGAGACAGCCAGGTTCCTCTGAGGTGGTTTTAATTGGGGGGGGGGGTTATTGATGAGTCAACAGACAGGTATATAATGTACTTACCTGAGGAGTGTGTGGGGGAGGAGTGAAAGATCTGATCGAACAGAAGCTCTGCCTGATTCACCTGAAACAGAGAGGAGGAGTTACACACACACACACACACACACACACACACACACACACACACACCACACACACACACACACACACACACACACACACACACACACACACACACACACACCACACACACACACACACACACACACACACACACACCACACACACACACACACACACATTACCTTCGGAACAGGTGAGTCCAGACTACTTGGGGAGGACATGGGGAGGACTGTGGGAGAGACAGGCAGACAGACAGTATTAGACAGACAAGTGAGTCAGACAAACAGGTGAGTCCGACAGACAGGTGAGTCAGACAGTCAGACAGACAGACAGTATTATATTATATACCTTTCAGCTTGTTCTTGCTCTTTGCTTTCTTCCTGTGGTAGGTCTTTCCATGGTGCTTGTTAGCGGGGTGGAAGACCTGGACCGTAGAGAGAGAGACAGACAGGTTCCTCTGAGGTTACCTTCGGAACAGGTGAGTCCTGCTCACTACTTGGGGAGGACATGGGGAGGACTGTGGGAGAGACAGACAGGTGAGTCAGACAGACAGGTGAGTCAGACAGACAGGTGAGTCAGACAGACAGGTGAGTCAGACAGACAGGTGAGTCAGACAGACAGGAGTCAGACAGACAGGAGTCAGACAGTCAGACAGTATTATAAACTTAGGGCTTTTATTTTGAAGACCTTTCAGCTTACTCTGTGCTTTCTTCCTGCGGTAGGACCTTCCATAGTGCTTATCAGTGGGGCGGGAGACCTGGACCGTACCATCTGAGGAACACTTCACTTTCTGTTTCAGAGGGGGGGGAAACACACCCATATTCTGACATGATTATTATTACAATTAAATACATTTTTATTCTGTTTTCACTGAAACTGATATCTGCAGGTATTTGATTGACAGGTACCATGAAGACCCGCCCCATCGCCTCCTGCAGTTTGCTCAGGTGTTCGCTGTCGAACCTCAGCTGCACCACCTGACCTGGGCTGTCCCGGTGCATGATGGGAAGCTTCAGCCGCACGCTGAGGACCGCCTCTACCCCACTGCATTCTAGGAAAACACACACAGCATCATGAGAGATAAATAAACAAACAGAGATGAAATATAAACAATCAGACAGGAAGTTACCTTTGAGGCTGTAGAGATCCACTTCCTCCTGCTGCAGGACAATCGAGTCCCACAGGAAGCCCTGCAACACACACACTCTACTTTAAAAGTGGACCTATCATGCTATATTTGAATAATATATTGTAGGGTCATACCTATATAAAACATGTCTGAACAGATCATGCATTTTAGCCACGCCTCATTTTGCTCTATTTGCTCTATTCCAGCCCTGTCTTCACAAGGGCTGATTCTGTGGCAAATGAGCTGCAGCTGACCACGCCCCCCTGCAAAGGAGGGGGGGCGAGGCACGAGCGTCATGTTACCATCCTGTTACCATGCTGTTACCATGCTGTTACATGCTGGTTGACCATGCTGTTACCATGCTGTTACCATGCTGTTACCATGCTGTTACCATGCTGTTACCATGCTGTTACCATGCTGTTACCATGCTGTTACCATGTTGTTACCATGCTGTAACCATGCTGTTACCACGCTGTTACCATGCCACGGCAACCCTCTCATTCCCTGATAGGTGGAGAGTTGCCCATATAGGCGGGAGCTCCTCGTTTCCTGACGTCAGAGAATTTTCAAATCTGTATCAGTCTGTATCAGATCCGTTGCAGCCCCGTTTTTAGAGATTTGGGTACGGAGGAAAAGAGAGAGGGTTGTTTTTTCTGACACACCGGGGACACATGTTCATGTAGAAAAGACGTACAAAAGTGCATTTTGCATGATAGGTCCCCTTTAAAGAGTCCCACAGGAAGCCCTGCAACACACACACTTTACCTTTAAAGAGTCCTCTCCTGCTGATGTTCAGGTGTATATCAGTATGTAGTGTCTCTACTTTAAAGAGTCCTCTCCTGCTGATGTTCAGGTGTATATCAGTATGTAGTGTCTCTACTTTAAAGAGTCCTCTCCTGCTGATGTTCAGGTGTATATCAGTATGTAGTGTCTCTACTTTAAAGAATCCTCTCCTGCTGATGTTCAGGTGTATATCAGTATGTAGTGTCTCTACTTTAAAGAGTCCTCTCCTGCTGATGTTCAGGTATATATCAGTATGTAGTGTCTCTACTTTAAAGAGTCCTCTCCTGCTGATGTTCAGGTGTATATCAGTATGTAGTGTCTCTACTTTAAAGAGTCCTCCCCTGCTGATGTTCAGGTGTATATCAGTATGTAGTGTCTCTACTTTAAAGAGTCCTCCCCTGCTGATGTTCAGGTGTATATCAGTATGTAGTGTCTCTACTTTAAAGAGTTCTCTCCTGCTGATGTTCAGGTGTATATCAGTATGTAGTGTCTCTACTTTAAAGAGTCCTCTCCTGCTGATGTTCAGGTGTATATCAGTATGTAGTGTCTCTACTTTAAAGAGTCCTCTCCTGCTGATGTTCAGGTGTATATCAGTATGTAGTGTCTCTACTTTAAAGAGTCCTCTCCTGCTGATGTTCAGGTGTATATCAGTATCTAGTGTCTCTACTTTAAAGAGTCCTCCCCTGCTGATGTTCAGGTGTATATCAGTATGTAGTGTCTCTACTTTAAAGAGTCCTCTCCTGCTGATGTTCAGGTGTATATCAGTATGTAGTGTCTCTACTTTAAAGAGTCCTCTCCTGCTGATGTTCAGGTGTATATCAGTATGTACCGTCTCTACTTTAAAGAGTCCTCTCCTGCTGATGTTCAGGTGTATATCAGTATGTACCGTTTCTCTACTTTAAAGAGTCCTCCCCTGCTGATGTTCAGGTGTATATCAGTATGTAGTGTCTCTACTTTGAGAGAGTCCTCTCCTGCTGATGTTCAGGTGTATATCAGTATGTAGTGTATCTACTTTAAAGAGTCCTCTCCTGCTGATGTTCAGGTGTATATCAGTATGTAGTATCTCTACTTTAAAGAGTCCTCTCCTGCTGATGTTCAGGTGTATATCAGTATGTAGTGTCTCTACTTTAAAGAGTCCTCTCCTGCTGATGTTCAGGTGTATATCAGTATGTAGTGTCTCTACTTTAAAGAGTCCTCTCCTGCTGATGTTCAGGTGTATATCAGTATGTAGTGTCTCTACTTTAAAGAGTCCTCTCCTGCTGATGTTCAGGTGTATATCAGTATGTAGTGTCTCTACTTTAAAGAGTCCTCTCCTGCTGATGTTCAGGTGTATATCAGTATGTAGTGTCTCTACTTTAAAGAGTCCTCTCCTGCTGATGTTCAGGTGTATATCAGTATGTACCGTCTCTACTTTAAAGAGTCCTCTCCTGCTGTGGAGGTGTGTTACCTGTGGAGGTGTGTTACCTGAGGATTGTCGATGAAGAAGCTCACACACTCTGAGCCCACGTTGAAGTCGATCCAGAACTCGTCCAACTTGTCGTCTTTGGGAGGAAACAGCTGCAGGACACGAGAGAAACATGCTTCTAACATGTGACACACATGTTAGAAGCATGTGCGCAATATGTGAGAAACACATTGTTTTGATCATTTTCGTGTCTGTACCTCGGTGGAGTCCAGGAAGGCTTGGCGGCAGGGGAAGGTGTAGACCCTGAGAGACAGACAGACAGGTGTCAGACAGACAGGCAGGGGAAGGTGTACACCCTGACAGACAGACAGACAGGTGTCAGACAGACAGGCAGGGGAAGGTGTACACCCTGACAGACAGACAGACAGGTGTCAGACAGACAGGCAGGGGAAGGTGTACACCCTGACAGACAGACAGACAGGTGTCAGACAGACAGGCAGGGGAAGGTGTACACCCTGACAGACAGACAGAGAGGTAGAGAGAGACAGGTAGAGACAGACAGGTAGAGAGAGACAGGTAGAGAGAGACAGGTAGAAACAGACAGGTAGAAACAGACAGGTAGAGAGAGACAGGTAGAGACAGACAGGTAGAGACAGACAGGTAGAGAGAGACAGGTAGAGAGAGACAGGTAGAAACAGACAGGTAGAAACAGACAGGTAGAGAGAGACAGGTAGAGACAGACAGGTAGAGAGAGACAGGTGTGAGACAGACAGGTAATTGGGACATGTAACACCAAGTCAATAAATTCAGAATTTAAGGTAAAAAACGAAATGAAGAAACAAACCTGGAAGAGACTGACCCAGCAGCTGAGAGACAGACAGGTGAGAGACAGACATATGAGAGGGTGAGAGACAGACAGGTGAGAGACAGACATATGAGAGGGTGAGAGACAGACAGGTGAGAGACAGACATATGAGAGGGTGAGAGACAGACAGGTGAGAGACAGACATATGAGAGGGTGAGAGACAGACAGGTGAGAGACAGACATATGAGAGGGTGAGAGACAGACATACAGTGGGGCAAAAAAGTATTTAGTCAGCCACCAATTGTGCAAGTTCTCCCACTTAAAAAGATGAGGCCTGTAATGTTCATCCGAGGTACACTTCAACTATGAGAGACAGAATGGGGGGAAATAATCCAGGAAATCACATTGTAGGATTTTTAATGAATTAATTGGTAAATTCCTCGGTAAAATAAGTATTTGGTCACCTACAAACAAACAAGATTTCTGGCTCTCACAGACCTGTAACTTCTTCTTTAAGAGCCTCCTCTGTCCTCCACTCGTTAACTGTATTAATGGCACCTGTTTGAACTCGTTATCAGTATAAAAGACACCTGTCCACAACCTCAAACAGTCACACTCCAAACTCCACTATGGCCAAGACCAAAGAGCTGTCAAAGGACACCAGAAACTAAATGGTAGACCTGCACCAGGCTGGGAAGACTGCATCTGCAATAGGTAAGCAGCTTGGTGTGAAGAAATCAACTGTGGGAGCAATTATTAGAAAATGGAAGACATACAAGACCACTGATAATCTCCCTCGATCTGGGGCTCCACGCAAGATCTCACCCCGTGGGGTCAAAGTGATCACAAGAACGGTGAGCAAAAATCCCAGAACCACACGGGGGGACCGAGTCAATGACCTGCAGAGAGCTGGGACCAAAGTAACAAAGGCTGCCATCAGTAACACACTACGCCGCCAGGGACTCAAATCCTGCAGTGCCAGACGTGTCCCCCTGCTTAAGCCAGTACATGTCCGGGCCCGTCTGAAGTTTGCTAGAGAACATTTAGATGATCCAGAAGAGGATTGGGAGAATGTCATATGGTCAGAGGAAACCAAAATAGAACTTTTTGGTAAAAACTCAACTAGACGTGTTTGGAGGAGAAAGAATGCTGAGTTGCATCCAAAGAACACCTACTGTGAAACATGGGGGTGGAAACATCATGCTTTGGGGCTGTTTTTCTGCAAAGGGACCAGGACGACTGATCCGTGTAAAGGAAAGAATGAATGGGGCCATGTATCGTGAGATTTTGAGTGACAATCTCCTTCCATCAGCAAGGGCATTGAAGATGAAACGTGGCTGGGTCTTTCAGCATGACAATGATCCCAAACACAACGTCCGGGCAACGAAGGAGTGGCTTCGTAAGAAGCATTGCAAGGTCCTGGAGTGGCCTAGCCAGTCTCCAGATCTCAACCCCATAGAAAATCTTTGGAGGGAGTTGAAAGTCCGTGTTGCCCAGCGACAGCCCCAAAACATCACTGCTCTAGAGGAGATCTGCATGGAGGAATGGGCCAGAATACCAGCAACAGTGTGTGAACACCTTGTGAAGACTTACAGAAAACGTTTGACCTCTGTCATTGCCAACAAAGGGTATATAACAAAGTATTGAGATTAACTTTTGTTATTGACCAAATACTTATTTTCCACCATCATTTGCAAATAAATTCTTTAAAAAATCAGACAATGTGATTTTCTGGATTGTTTTCTCTCATTCTGTCTCTCATAGTTGAGGTGTACCTAGGATGAAAATTACAGGCCTCTCTCATCTTTTTAAGTGGGAGAACTTGCGGTGGCTGACTAAATACTTTTTTGCCCCACTGTATAGCCCAATATCACAAATGTTACATTTGTCTCAGTGGACTTCACAGTTTGTACAGAATATCAGTATGACAATGCTGATAAATCCCTCTGGTCTGAAAGCAGTGCAGGACTACATCTCCCAGAATGCCTCTCACTTTGAAGAAGTCGTCGAACTGCTCAGTGAGGCTCAGCAGGGGGGGGGGGGGTCCGGGGGGGGGGTGGGGGGTCAGAGGTCAGCAGGCCGAGCAGCGCCTCGAACCACTGCACCACCTGGACAGGTACATGTATATAAATCTAGATTACACCTGGACAGGTACATGCATATAAATATAGAGTACACCTGGACAGGTACATGTATATAAATGTAGAGTACACCTGGACAGGTACATGTATATAAATGTAGAGTACACCTGGACAGGTAAATACTAGGGCTGTCAAACGATTAACATTTTTAATCAGATTAATCACAGCTTAAAAATTAATTCATCAGATTAATCACCATTCGAACTATGTCCAAAATATGCCATTTCTTTATGTATATTGTTGTGGGAATGGAAAGATAAATGAAAGAAGGCGGATATATCCATTTAACATACAGTAGCCTATGTATGTATGTTTATTATAACATTGTTCTGTGTGTCAAAATGAAAGTCGGCCCACACACCTATCAATCATCAAACCGTGGGGTCTTAATTCATTACGTGTTGATTTCTATCAACCGGGGAGTACTTCAGGAAAGTCGACAGGGGAGGGGGGGCGGCGGCTAGTGGAGTACTTCGTGACCACAGAGTGTGAACGTTGTGATCAGCTGTTTTATCGCAGTTCTCCAGTGAAGGGGGGGGAGTCTCCCTCCGCAGTCGGTTGGCGTAGTTTTGGCACAATTCCGTTGTACAGACCGACGTTAACAGCAGCCTGTCTGTGCACACGGAGACCGACTCTGTCGTCCGGTGATCCAACCGCCTTTTGGAAAAGCTTCACAAGTACGTCGGTACGCAAATGCGCTTTGTGACACAAGTGACGGTACGCATTTCAGGTTACGCACATAACCTGCGTACCAGTTATGTGCACCCCTGTACTATAAGCCCCCAGGAAGTGCGCCGGACTCAGATGGAAATATTCGTGCTGGCCAAACGGCGGTACTGTACATCCGTTTGGTTGCCAGGCCCGAAAACACTTTTTCCCATTGACTTACATGGGGAAAGAATGGTCTGTAAATCGTTGGATAATTTTTTTTAAACTAAATAAACTACCCAGTATGAACACTTGTATAGCCCTTATTAAAAACATTCGTTCCTCAAGTTGTAAAAATGTGCTATTAACGTTATTCTGAGAGTTATTTCCCGTATGGGGCGGGCCATTCTGCACATGCGTTAAATGCGTTAAATATTTTAACGCAATTAATTTAAAAAATGAATTACCGCCGTTAACGCGATCATTTTGACAGCATTAGTAAATATGTATACATATAGAGTACACCTGGACAGGTACATGTATATAAATATAGAGTACACCTGGACAGGTAAAGCACCTTGGCTGTCAGTCCGAGGCTCAGCAGCGTCTGCAGGTCGTTCCTGTTTCCAGACAAACCATCCAGACACTTCATCACCACGGAAACCCTGCTGACCCTCGACACACACAGGTCCTCTACACACTCACACACACGCACACACACACACACACACACACACACACACACACACACACACACACACACACACACACACACACACACACACACACACACACACACACACACACACACACACACACACACACACACACACACACACACACACACACACACACACACACACACACACACTTACATGAATGTGTGATGCTAATGGATACATGTATTGACAGTCTCTAATTAAGGTTAATTGGTTACCGTGGTGACGAGCTGGTGGAGTGACGCCAGAGAAAAAGAGGAGAGGTCCTTCTGCATTACAGCCACCAATGAAGAAGAGTCCTCCAACTGCACCTGAAGCTGCTATTCATTTTAATGGGGGGCGCTGCAGGACAGAGTCACAGAGACACCTGAGAGGAGCAGCAGCTCACCTGTCCTGCAGCAGGGGACGCTGCAGGACAGGTGAGCTGCTGCTCCTAACCTGTCAGAGCTCTGACATATCCATGGATATATAGAATGTAAAACACGTTAAATACACTCATAAATAACAACAATAACTACATTAATAAATAACAACAATAACTACATTAACAAATAACCACAATACTTTAACCCTCACTAACATGAGCAGCTCACCTGAGACATCGCGAGGATGCTGGCTTGGTCGTCGCATACTTCCAAGTCACTTCCTTCAGAAACGAAGCAAGTATACTTCCAAGCCACGGCTTCGGAAAACGAAGAAGAATGGAACAGGCTAACAAGTGTGCCACTCTCTCTAACGGTTTCAACATAAACTGTACCGAAAGTAAATACCTCACGATGTCTATCTAATTATGAACTTGCTTTTCTTTCACGGAACACATTTTTGGTGATAACAAACAAACGAAGTAACATATCTACCAACACATGTTCTACGCCACTACATACTTACATCTAAATGTGTGCTGCGTCGGTTCAGCCATTCTCCGCAAGGGTTTTTGAAATTGGTCCGTGCGCAAAGCATTGTGGGGATTTTAAGGACGCGAAGTCTACCCATGTGCAGCCTCGAAATTTCCCCCAAACCAAAGACGCGGCCACGGTGGAATTCCAAGTATGCTGGAGATTGGAACAGTCCTTCGGCGGCACTCGATGATGAAATATTGGCTTGGAAGCCAGTATCCTCGAGATTGAGGCTGCAGCCACACGAGGACAAAAACGGCCGTTTGCGTTACTGTTTAGTGTCATATAGACCATCCGGCCACACGAGGACGACCGCATACGGCACTAAACGACTGAGGAAATGATAACAGGTCCCAAGGTGGATAGAACGGCATACGCAACGCTCTGGGGGGTCAAACAGCTCCGTGTGTGCGCCCGATACGATCATTTTCTGATAATGATTGCGCAATAGCCCCTCCTCTCCCCACCTCTGCTGCTCACCCCCGCGTCAAAGTAAACTGCACACTGAAATCAGATTATTTATCTTTCTCTCGATATGGACATACACGCGAGTGAAGTCTAATCTGACAGGACGGAGACACCTCTCAAACTACCTAAACTAGTTATAAATATGTTTATTTTTACTGTTGGCCGGGTCACTGATTACTGGATCAGCTGCTGCATCAGACAGACACTGGCGCTGTCCGAAGAGAGGGAGGAAAAAGAGAGGCTCCGTGTATTTTATTATTATATTATATAGAGTTTTTATTCATTTGTTTTAAAGCTCAATAAATAACAAAGAAGACTTTTGACCGGCACTTTTATAATTTTGTCGGAAGGTTTCAACTTTAATACACGTTGACTGGCGAAAAACTCTGCCCGGTTCCCTCGGCCCCCACCGCGGAGAATAAACAGAAGGGCAACCATGACAACCATGCTTCTTCGCTGCTTTTGTGGAGGAAGTAACAGCGCCACGTACAGGCTCCTGCATGTACTGCAGAGCTTCTCCAGCGGTTGGAGCTAAACGGAGCGGTTTCGTGTGGGCAGACACTATCCGGATAACTATTGCGTGTGGACGGAAGCTTGTTTGTGATTGCGTTTGCGTTAATCCTATGCGTTTAGACGTTTTTGTCCTCGTGTGGCTGCAGCCTGAGAAACGGCCTCAGGCAGGGCCGGACGCGTGTATTGTTTTTCCAACCGAGTTTAGATTTAACCACGCCTACTTTCGCATTACGCAAGGATCGACGTAGCTCTACGCGATAGCGTCATAGACTTCTTCTTCGGCAGTTATAGCGGTTGCGGTAAAGCTCTCTGAAGAACCAGCACCTTACCGTGGTAGAGAGGTTTGTGTGCCCTGATGAACCTGGGGGCTGTGTTGTCTGGAACCTTGTGTTCCTGGTAGGGTTTCCCATGGCAAATTGGTCTCAGGCAAGGGGCCAGACTAAGATTGGTTCAAAAGACCTCATGAAAGACGACACAAGAAGTGAGGAGGAAGGAAGCCCGGGGTCCCCTTCTGGAGCCAGGCCCAGAAGGAGGACTCGTCGGCGAGCGTCTGGTGGCCGGGCTTGCCACGGAGCCCGGCCAGGCCCAGCCCGAAAAGGCAACGTGGGCAACACCTCCGCTTCTCCTTCCCGCGGGCCCACCACCTACGGGAAACATCGATGGGGTCGGGTGCGCTGCCAGAAGGGTGGCAGTGAAAGCGGAGGGTCTCGACGGACCAGACCCGGGCGACAGAAGCTGGCTTTGGGATGTGGAACGTCACCTCTCTGGGGGGGAAGGAGCCGGAGCTTGTGCGGGAAGTGGAGCGTTACCAGTTGGATCTGGTTGGGCTCACCTCTACGCACAGCGTCGGCTCTGGAACCTTACTTCTGGATAGGGGTTGGACTCTATTCTTCTCCGGAGTTGCTCAAGGTGTGAGCCGCCGGGCGGGTGTGGGGATACTCACAAGTCCCCGGTTAGGTGCTTCGTTGTTGGAGTTTACCCCAGTGGACGAGAGGGTCGCCTCCCTACGCCTGAGGGTTATGGGGGGGAAAACTCTGACTGTTGTGTGTGCTTATGCACCCAACAGCAGTTCAGAGTATACGGCCTTCTTGGAGACCCTGGAAAGAGTCCTGTATGGGGCTCCTGAAGGGGACTCTTTAATCTTGCTGGGAGACTTCAACGCACATGTGGGCAATGATGGAGACACTTGGAGGGGCGTGATTGGGAGGAACGGCCCCCCTGATCTGAACCGGAGTGGTGGTTTGTTACTGGACTTCTGTGCTAGTCATGGATTGGCCATAACAAACACCATGTTCGAACATAAGGATGCTCATAAGTGTACGTGGTACCAGAGCACCCTAGGCAGAAGGTCCATGATCGATTTCGTTATCGTATCATCGGACCTGAGGCCGTATGTTTTGGACACTCGGGTAAAGAGAGGGGCGGAGTTGTCAACTGATCACCATCTGGTGGTGAGTTGGGTCGAGTGGCGGAGAAAGCCTCTGGATAGACCTGGTAAGCCCAAACGTGTAGTTCGGGTGAACTGGGAACGTCTGGAGGAGGCCCAAGTTCAGGAGGCCTTCAACTCACACCTCCGGCGGAGCTTTCGGGCATTCCTGTGGAGGTTGGGGACATTGAACCAGAGTGGTCGGTGTTCAAAGCCTCTATTGCCGAAGCCGCGGCGGGGAGCTGTGGTCTCAAGGTGCCTCAAGGGGCGGTAACCCTCGAACTTCCTGGTGGACACCGGTGGTCAGGGAAGCCGTCCGACTGAAGAAGGAGGCCTTCAGGGATTTGTTATCCCGGGGGACTCCCGAGGCAGTTGCAAGGTACCGACAGGCCCGAAGGGCAGCAGCCTCATCCGTGGCCGAGGCAAAGCAGCGGGTGTGGGAGAAGTTCGGAGAAGACATGGAGAAGGACTTTCGGGCGGCACCAAAGTTGTTCTGGAAAACTGTCCGACACCTCAGGAGGGAGAAGCAGGGAACCATCCAAGCTGTGTACAGTAAGGATGGGACGTTGTTGACCTCAACTGATGGAGTGTTAGGGGCGTTGGAAGGAACACTTTGAGGAACTCCTGAACCCGACAACTCCGCCCTCTATGTTAGAGGCAGAGCTGGAGTATGACGGGGGATCAACACCAATCTCCCGGGGGGAGGTCACTGAGGTCGTCAAACAACTCCACAGTGGCAAAGCCCCGGGGGTGGATGAGATCCGCCCGGAAATGCTGAAGGCTCTGGGTGTTGAGGGACTGTCATGGTTGACACGTCTCATCAACGTTGCGTGGAAGTCGGAAACAGTACCGAAGGAGTGGCAGACCGGGGTGGTGGTTCCCCTTTTTAAAAAGGGGGATCAGAGGGTGTGTGCCAATTACAGAGGCATCACACTACTCAGCCTCCCCGGGAAATTTTACTCTAAGGTACTCGAAAGGAGGGTCAGGCCGATTGTCGAACCTCAGATTGAGGAGGAACAATGCGGATTTCGTGGAACGACGGATCAGCTTTTTACTCTCGCAAGGATCCTGGAGGGGGCCTGGGAGTACGCTTATCCGGTCTACATGTGTTTTGTAGACTTGGAGAAGGCGTATGACCGAGTTCCCAGGGAGTTACTGTGGGAGGTGCTGCGGGAGTATGGGGTGAGGGGGTCTCTACTCAGGGCCATCCAATCGCTGTACTCCCAAAGCGAGAGCTGTGTCCGGGTCCTCGGCAGTAAGTCGGACCCATTTCCGGTGAGGGTTGGCCTCCGCCAGGGCTGCGCTTTGTCACCAATCCTGTTTGTAATATACATGGATCGGATTTTGAGGCGTAGTCATGGGGGAGGGGGTCTGCAGTTCGGTGGACTAAGGATTGCACCACTGCTTTTTGCAGATGATGTGGTTCTAATGGCTTCATCGGTCTGCGACCTTCAGCACTCACTGGATCGGTTCGCAACCGAGTGTGAAGCGGCTGGGATGAGGATCAGCACCTCCAAATCTGAGGCCATGGTTCTCAGCAGGAAACCGATGGACTGTCCACTTCAAGTAGGGAATGAGTCCTTACCCCAAGTGAAGGAGTTCAAGTATCTCAGGGTCTTGTTCTCGAGTGAGGGAACAATGGAGCGTGAGATGGGCCGGAGAATCGGAGCAGCGGGAGCGGTACTGCAGTCGCTTTACCGCACCGTTGTGACGAAAAGGGAGCTGAGCCAGAAGGCAAAGCTCTCTGTCTACCGGGCCATTTTCGTTCCTACCCTCACCTATGGTCATGAAGGATGGGTCATGACCGAAAAGAACGAGATCGCGGATACAAGCGGCCGAGATGGGTTTTCTCCGCAGGGTGGCTGGTGTCTCCCTTAGGGATAAGGTGAGAAGTTCGGTCATCAGGGAGGGACTCGGAGTTGAGCCGCTCCTCCTTCGCGTCGAAAGGAGCCAGTTGAGGTGGTTCGGGCACCTAGTTAGGATGCCACCTGGGCGCCTCCCTAGGGAGGTGTTCCAGGCACGTCCAGCTGGGAAGAGACCAAGGGGTAGACCTAGGACCAGGTGGAGGGATTATATCTCTTCGCTGGCCTGGGAGCGCCTTGGGATCCCCCAGTCAGAGCTGGTTGATGTCGCCAGGGAAAATAAAGTTTGGGGCTCTCTGCTGGAACTGCTACCCCCGAGACCCGACCACGGATAAGCGGGAGAAGATGGATGGATGGATGGCGGTAAAGCAGGATATTGAATAGTGGTTTTTTGTCTTTCCAAAGGATTTGTTGACTGAAAGTAAACGATCCTGTAATCAAAGCCATATCGAAGAATCCTGAGATTGTATTACTGGTGTTTTATCATCTATAAATAGCCTGTGTGTATCCTCAAATGTCGTTTTCAGGACAAACAAAAGACGTTTTAAATATCTTATCAGCTGGTGTAAGTGCAGAATACCATCCTTTTAAACGCTGCATATTAATATACAATATAATAGTGCTTCTTTGTCAATATGACTGACGACCACACTTATGCAGTGCTGAAGTAATGTTAATTCATCATTTAATATTAATTCCTGATGGATATAAGAGGGATACATTAGCAAACATCTGTATATAGCCTATATATAATGTTTCGTTTTTTTGTTTGTCATGTAACATATTAACGTTTTGACCTTCTGTTTAGGATGTAAATGTATCTATTTAATTTTTTTATTTAAAGATAGACATTTATAATATGTTATAAATGTCTATTTTGTTATATAATACAACATATAACATTTGACATTAATAACAGGCATGATTATTACACAGTCAACCCTTATTCAGAGTGCCTAATAAATGTATATATTTTTTTACAGTGCAGATTTTGGCTTTTTTGGGACCATCGCACATGTGTGTAAGCATGGGCGTCGCAGCCATTATAAGAGGGTGGGACAAGTCCCCCCCACAGAAGACTTAAATGATTACAAAGGTCACAATCACATTAATAAAACTGCACTTAGGTTTTAGTTTCACTTTTACAAAACAGAGTTCCACATGTACTTTCTAGCATGTATGGCCATCTCCTCACTAGCCCTATGCTGCTGCTCCCCTGCCAGCTCGGTCTCTCCTTTACTCATCTTCTTCTTAAAATGAGAAGAGATGTCTGTTGACTTTCTCTTCATTTTCTGCAAATTGACATTACACACAGCAGTGATTAATAGTAGCCTACGCATTACACCAGCCCAGCATACCGACATCAGCTAACGTTAGCTTAGCAAGCTAAACTAACGCTAACTAGGATAGCCGCCAAAGTGTGTTTACAGAGGAATTATACCTGAAGTCAAGCCAGCCTTTACTGAGCCCCGAGCCTGTTTTCCAGGTTTTTCTCGTTTTAATGCCATTGAACACACATTTTGATCAGAATAACAGCTAAAGGTAAGCATATCTCCGTGTTTTGCTACCTAAAGCTAACACACTAAAGCCTAAAGTGTTGTGGGGCTTAACAGGCAACAAACGTATACGACTTACCTTCTAGAAGTCTGGTGGATTTTTGTCAACTCCAGTCCAGTCAGTAGAAAGAAACGTGTTGCTGCAACCTGCTGCTGTCTGTGTGAATCTCAGAGTGGTGCGCACGAGTATCAGAGTGGTGCGCTGAGTATCAGAGTGTTACCATGGTAGCAGAGAGGGAGGGGCTGCAGTATGAGTGTTGGAAGCTCAAATCAAGCGACTCGCTGGCTGTGTATTTGTTGTTAAATATCAGATAAACTACTGCGCATACGTGACTGGCGAGGCGGTGTGTGTGGTGGGGGGGCCAACAAATATATCAGTGTGGCCATGGCCCCCCATGCCCCCTCCCTGCTGGCGCCACTGCTGAAGGAGCCTCGGCCTAGTCCCAACTGGACGCCAAAGGACCCTGACCAAACGTCGCTCTTGGACGTTCAGGGAGTGAGACTGTGTTGCCTAAGCAGATTATGTTGATCTTGCGTGTAGATTCTGGGGGGTTTTGAAGTCCTAAAAAGATTGGACGGCCGTTCACCGGAGCCTTATCAGCACCGGAGTTCGGTATCGGAGACGGCCTAGGTATTAACATTGGTTGTAACGAAGTTAGATTCCTTTTCAATAGCAATAATAGTTGGGAGGGGGCGCGGCTGTTCTTATGTTCTCTGAGGGGAGGCTCACCTTCCCACACTTTGAAAACCCCTGCTCGAAACAACAGAAGTAATCTATGAATCTCAACACAACGGAGAAACATACAAATCGTTTTTGGGGAGGAGGTGCTGCAGTAATGACATGTATTGTTTATTTTTGACATTTTTGTTTTAGCTGACTGGTTTTTGTTTTTTTTGTACGTCTGTTTGTCTTCTGTCTTTGTGGGATTTGGTTTGCCCTGGCAGTATTAACATTGTTACTCCTATTTTTCTATAAAGTGAAGATTTGTTTACCTACTTTTTATTCATACTCTGATAGAATAACTGTATGCTGTTATTGGTTGATAAGCACACTCTCCATGACAAAAGGCATAGAATGGATAGTGATATCAATAAGGCTGTATCAATAATACAAATAAACCTTATTTTATATTCCTATAGCCATTTCACAATCAACTAATAGCATTACAGACTTTAAAGTGGACCTATCATGCTATATTTGAATAATATATTGTAGGGCCATACCTCTATAAAACCTGTCTGTGAAGTTTTTTTTTCAAAATACCAAACAGTTCATGCATTTAGCCATCCCTCATTTTGCTCTATTTGCTCTTTTTTAGCGATGTTTTTGCAAGGGCTGATTCTGTGAGAAGTCTTCTTTGCTTCTTTTGTGGCAGACTACAGCGCCACCTACAGGCCTGGCATATGTACTACAACGTCTCCAGCGCTTTCGAACGGCAATGGCCGTGGCTGTCTCCTCCTGATAGGGTTCCTGACGTCAGAGCGTGTTCAAATCTGGATCAGTCTGTATCAGATCCGTTGCAGCCCCGTTTTTAGAGATTTGGGTACGGAGGAAACGAGAGAGGGTTGTGTTTTCTGACACTTGGTGAGTTCCCTGACACACCGGGGACATATTCATGTATAAAAGACGTACAAAAGTGCATTTTGCATGATAGGTTGCCTTTAACATACATGTACGTCTCCCTCTTTCACACACATCAATGCTATTATCATTAGTAAATGCACCCGCCTTAGCTTAGGTATACAAGTGCTATTCCTATTCCTGGAGTCCAAATAAGCGGAGATTCAACATACAATTAAGCCAGAACATAGGCCTCTACAAAAATAATGAAAAACTCATTTTGCATTGTGAATTTGTTTTATTTAATCCAAGATTAAATAACAGGTATGTTTTACTGGTGGCAAATTGACTTCCAAAACATGACTTTCACATACAATGCATCACTTCATGCCTCATTTAGAAGAGGCCCAGACTCTTTCAGCATCGCTGCTCACCACCAGTTCGCCCTCATCGGTAAGCTGAAGGCGGCAAATCCCGGGGTTAGGTCTGTTAGATTTTGCATCCCACAGTGGTTTGCCCCCCTTGTCGTAAATGACCAGGTTGCAGTCACTCTGCATGACCAGGCGGAAAGCTTTTGTCCCACAAGTGTCTGAAGCCCAGACAGGCTTCCAGCCATAGGCCACAAAGTTACCATCCTCCTGCAGCAGAAACAGAGACATGTTAACTTTGCACTTTTCAAAACAGTTGTTCTCATATTTTTGCCTTCATCGTGAATCCTTATAAGAGTCTCAAGTGCACAAATATTCTGAGTCACTCACCTGGAAGACAGCCTTAAACGCTCCGTTGTTAGACACCAGAGAGTCTCCCTTGTGGAGCTCACCATTATTGGACAAGAAGTTCCTGCTCATGATTCTGCAACAACAAAAATTTCCTATTATAAACATTTAGATCCCTGAAAATGCTTTGAAAACATATTTTGCCCGTTGGTTTGCCATTTTATTTTGTACCACCACGAGTGATTTTGTATACGCTGAGTGGTAATTATCTTTTACATTATATTAGTTTGTACCCAGAAAAGTAATATGCTAACAAACTGCATTCATTCCTTCATGTACAAAACTATCTTTTAAACTAAAAAGTATGAACCCATCTATCAGGATGTAAATAAAGAATACTTACAGAGATTTCACCTGTCCGACTGCAAGAAGAGGAAAAGGAGTGAAGTGCCTGAGAGGGAAATGCACCTGCTATTTATTCACCCGAGCTGGAGGTGGGGAGAGAAGGGGGGGTCAGAGAGGGAGTGCTATGCCATCCCTTTTTAATCAGAACTGCATCTTATGTGGAACGCTAAACCAACATACTACATTACTCATTAGCGTGTGTATTCATTTGTAACTAGAGAATACCCTGAGAGGGCGGATAAGTAGTGGAATTAAATAAGTATTGGTGTTTTATCAGAAGTTGTAAAGTGTATTGAGCAAGATTACACACACTGCCCAACAACAACAACAACAACAACAACAACTGTTGAATACAAAATAAACTGTAATACATTGAGTCAGGATATGTAATGGTGAACTGTCCTGAGTACAAGTATTGAATAAATCCTTGCAATTACCTTTTTTTGTTGCAATCTTGCTGGACAAAAAGGAAAAGCAACTAATTGGCTATCAATGATGCATACATGAACAAGAAAGTGTGCCCCAGGGATTTGACCAATCTTTGGTTATCAGTCATTCTCAACATGCAACAAATACTGATGAGCATGCATGACCTTGACATAAAGTGCATTATTATTATGGACAATGTCAGCGTGACAGAAAAAAGAAATGTCAGTCAGTTTACTGTGCTTCATGTTCCCCTTCATTTCATGACTATAAGTCAGCAGCACTGAAAGGACACAACTGTACTTCTGTCAGAAAGGTCATAACCTAAACAGAGAAACCCACCCACACCGGTTTCATGAGAGAAAAGACTCCTCTTGTGTTCTCTAAATATAACTCGCTTTAAAAAAAGCCAAAGCAAAAGCAATCGGCTCTTGAAGAACCTTAAGTCCTGAAATAATGATCATAAATTCAACAGAAAAAGCAACTATTGTTCCCCATTATGTTTATATTGTATTTCAACATCAGTTTTGACAGAGAGATTGCCGGATATATAATGCTTGAGTATATGTTACTACGATAGAAAGTTCCTATGAAGAAATATTGTTCAACTGTTCGTAAAGCATCGACTTTGAACAGTTTGAGAAGATGATGAAATCAACATTTACTGATAAACAAAAGTCACTTTTTGATATCCTCGTTTGTTCTGGTCCCTCTGGGTTTGAATGAATGTTTGATTCTGTGGAGCACGTTAAAGTTAGAATGGGATGTTAAGTTGCCATTTCAAACTTTAGAGCGACCAAGAAGCTAAGAGTTCTTCATCATTGCCTTAGTGGGAGGAGTTGGGACATGTTGACCTCTCAGGTGTTCAACAGGTGTACCCGCTTCACACCAGACAATAACTGCACACAATGTTAATGAATGGGAACTCTAACCAGAGTACAGTGAACACCACTCCCCAGAATACTCAATGAAAGCTAAATTGTTGAAAGCAATAATAATACTAATAATAATAACTTAGATTTATAGAGCGCCTTTCAGGGGACCCAAGGTCGCTTTACAGCAAGACACAGGAGTAAAGCATTCAACCCTTATGAGAACATGGAAACTGCTGTACGTATCATTACTTTGTGAATCCAAACCCAATGTGCATGCTAAGCATCACTTGCTTTGGTGGAAAGAACTGGGGAAATCAAAAAAAGATATTTACAAAAAACCAACAAGAGCAAACTAAATCCCAGGTTGAGAAGCAGCAGCAGTTATCGCTCTGAAGCCGCTCCCTTCTGCTGCGGATATTAAGGAGTAAAGGTGCCACCCTTTTCCTCAGAAGCCTGGTGTGAAATGTGAAATACCAAGCCATCTGCTCCAAAGCAATAGAGAGATGAATAGTTCCATACATACATTAATGTATATACTGTATACAAACCCCAATTCAATGAAGTTGGGACGTTGGATTCCCATGAATCCAGGTGCAAAGCGTGTCCTTGGAATCCAGGTGCAAAGCGTGTCCTTGGAATCCAGGTGCAAAGCATGTCCTTGGAATCCAGGTGCAAAGCGTGTCCTTGGAATCCAGGTGCAAAGCGTCTCCTTGGAATCCAGGTGCAAAGCGTGTCCTTGGAATCCAGGTGCAAAGCGTCTCCTTGGAATCCAGGTGCAAAGCGTGTCCTTGGAATCCAGGTGCAAAGCGTCTCCTTGGAATCCAGGTGCAAAGCGTGTCCTTGGAATCCAGGTGCAAAGCGTCTCCTTGGAATCCAGGTGCAAAGCGTGTCCTTGGAATCCAGGTGCAAAGCGTCTCCTTGGAATCCAGGTGCAAAGCGTCTCCTTGGAATCCAGGTGCAAAGCGTGTCCTTGGAATCCAGGTGCAAAGCGTGTCCTTGGAATCCAGGTGCAAAGCGTGTCCTTGGAATCCAGGTGCAAAGCATGTCCTTGGAATCCAGGTGCAAAGCGTGTCCTTGGAATCCAGGTGCAAAGCGTCTCCTTGGAATCCAGGTGCAAAGCGTGTCCTTGGAATCCAGGTGCAAAGCGTGTCCTTGGAATCCAGGTGCAAAGCGTGTCCTTGGAATCCAGGTGCAAAGCGTCTCCTTGGAATCCAGGTGCAAAGCGTCTCCTTGGAATCCAGGTGCAAAGCGTGTCCTTGGAATCCAGGTGCAAAGCGTCTCCTTGGAATCCAGGTGCAAAGCATGTCCTTGGAATCCAGGTGCATCTTGTACAGGGGGGGAGGGTCTTCTTGATAAGGAAATACTTATGATATATATATAGAACCTAAGATTCACTTTCATGCATAGATTAGTGTTTATAAAATGTACCAAGAATAATAATATTGTTGACCAAAAAATCCTCTTTGCAACTTTCCATAAAAGATGTATCTGTGGGGAAAGTGTTGCAGTCAAAGAACCTTGGAAGTTTAATATTAATTTAGATTTCACGAAACAACATAATTACATTGCATTTAGCTGACGCTTTTATCCAAAGCGACTTACAATAAGTGCGTTCGACCAACAAAATATAACCTTGAAGAAAACAGAATCATAAAGTACATCAGGTTTCATAGAGCAAAACATTTCAAGTGCTACTCAACTGGCTTTAGATAAGCCAGTCCTTTATTAGTATATAAGTGCTTTGTTAATAAATCTATCGCTCGAAGTGGAGTCGAAAGAGATGAGTTTTCAGTCTGGAAGGTGTGTAAGCTATCTGCTGTCCTGATGTCAATGGGGAGCTCATTCCACCATCTTGGAGCCAGGATAGCAAACCCACGTGTTTTTGCTGATGGGAACTTGGGTCCCCTTCGCAGCGAGGGTGCAGCGAGCCGTTTGGCTATCCTGGCTCCAAAATGGTGGAATGAGCTCCCCATTGAGATATTGTAAGTCGCTTTGGATAAAAGCGTCAGCTAAATGTAATGTAATGTAATTAAACTGTGATACGAGTTCTGTGGCTATCAACCAGCAATCAATATTAAAGACACATTGATCCCTTATCAAAACGGTATTCTCTACTTGCCGCACTGGTTCAATATTGGTTCTCTCTTTTATTTACCACATTCAAGACGGGCACAATTACAATAGTGCAGACACACCTTTGTGCAAAGATAATTATGTCAGTATCAAAACAGTGCGGCCCTTTAAGCCCTCTGCTCTGGCTCCCTTGAGTTTAGACAAAATAAGAAGGAAATAAAATAAAAGTATTTGTAGGACTATTTATATTTTGTTGCATGGTTGAAAATGTTTCGTATCTTGTATTTTGAGGTGATACTGTGACACATAAATAAAAAACAAAACGGTTTTAATTAGGTCAACTAAAATATGCGTCACATCCTGCTACGGTCCCGCGCGAGCGCCTTTTCTTGGAGGCGAATAACCTGACCCCCGGCTCAATGAGCAAACTATGGATAAATCAAAGAAAAGTACTGGAGGAACACAGAGGGTTTAATTCTGTGTGGACAGAGTTATCTGCCTTCACAGCAAACGATGCTGGTTTACCGGTATGTCTGATATGTAGAGAGAAGTTGTCAAAGGTGCTGCAGCCTTTACGTATCGAGGAACAACAAGGGAGAGGAAGACAGCTGACGGTCTTCAGTCATAATTCAATGGGGTATGTCATTTATTTCAGAAAACACTTTTTGTTATATTCCATGGAATGCTCTTAACGTCCCGATAGCAATGAATATATTAAATGCTTTGACAATAAATACATACAAAAATTAATCTCTGAAAGCCATAGCGCTGTAAAAAGCACGACCAATCATCTGAGCCGGCTAAAGTAACTGGATGGCCTACCTGCCTGTCAGCCTACCTGCCTGTCAGCCTTCCATCTGTGCACAAACTGATCTCGTGCCCTCATTGGTCATGTGTGTGTTGGAGGAGGGGCTCTGGAAGGAAGTCTGAAGGAAGAGACATATTTTTTCCGGTTGTGTATTTTCAAATTCTAGCGCACTGGAGCTGGTTTCTCCATTCTTACCCACCCCGCCTTTAACTCTTTTTAGGGTGCAGCTATATGTTTTATTTATTTCAAAGTGGGCCCATTTTAATCATATTTTTTTTTCCTTCAAATGTGCAGAGGACTCCCCAAGTGCTGTGTTTAATTTATTTTAAAGTAGGCCTATTATTTTTAATTCTCCTTATAAGAGTTCTTTGTTTCTTATTAGAGGTTGACAGTTTTATATCATGTAATAAATAGCCTAATAAATGCAAAAAAACCTGTAGTTTTTGTCTGATATAACAATAAAAAACTATGAAATATGTTTTGCGGCTCCAGACAAAAAAATGTTTTGGAAAAAGGAGCAAAATGGCTCTTTTGGTCAAAAAGGTTGCAGACCATTGGTATAGGCAGATGTATCAGGGGCGTGGCCTTTGTCGAATAACCAGGAAATACACATTTCGATCGCTTCTTCTGTCGTTTACATACATCTGTTGGTATATTTGGCTGCATAGCAACACTTTGATGCACTTTCAGTATCAGTGTGTGAGGTTGTGGTTGTGATGCCGATATGCGGACGGGTACAGCGAGGACTACAAAAAGACACACGAGGTGACTGGGGATGTGTGTTCAAAAACATTGCAAGCTTGAATAAATAATTTAAACCATTTATTTTTGCCAGACTTATTACTGAATATCATTCTTAATGTGATACCAAGTCCATCTGAGACCTGTGTACACCTTCAGACAGCCTCCAAGTGAAGCACACGTTGTTTACTCACAGTTTGAAAGCAGCGTGGAGAAGTCTTCAGCTGTGGAGAGCTCCGCCCAGGATAAACTGTGATACGACTTCTGTGGCTTGTTCTTGTTGTCAGTCTTATATTTGTATCATGTATCATTATTAATATGATGTCGAGTTGATTTGAGACCTGTTTATACTTTCATACCATCTGTTAGTGAAACATACAGTCTGTCTGAGTTGTTTACACGCATCTCCAACGCAGCGTGGAGAGCTGTGGTAAACGGCCGAGGCTATATACAGGACGGTCCTGTACATAACGCCAAATGGCTATATACAGGACCGTCCTGTATATAGCCATTTCAGAGAGCTGTTTACAGGACGGTCCTGTATATAGCCATTTCAGAGACCTTATATACAGGACCGTCCTGTATATAGCCATTTCAGGGCTTCTGTGCAGGACCGTCCTGTATATAGCCATTTCAGAGGGTTGTGTACAGGACGGTCCTGTATATAGCCATTTCAGAGGGTTGTGTACAGGACGGTCCTGTATATAGTCATTTGGCGTTGTGTACAGGACGGTCCTGTATATAGCCACTCCCGTGGTAAACAGTGATCCGCTCAGATGAAACTGTGATACGAGTTCTGTGGCTATCAACCAGCAATCATTTTTAATATTAAAGACTACACACATTGATCCCTTATCAAAACGGTATTCTCTACTTTGCCGCACTGGTTCAATATTGGTTCTCTCTTTTATTTACCACATTCAAGACGGGCACAATTACAATAGTGCAGACACACCTTTGTGCAAAGATAATTATGTCAGTATCAAAACAGTGCGGCAATATAATAAAAAAACTGCCAGGTGTCGTATGCACAGTAAATAGGCTCAGCAGTTAACACACCTTTATTACCAACCTGATCTCACCAGAATGCGTGACTCCACCACGACTCCTTAACACCACATTGCGTTGTGGGGTCACTAACTTTGTTACATTTACGTGTCGGCACCACGCAAACAACCCCAATGTAAAGTGAATGAGGTCTTTGTCGTGGTGCACACACGCATTTCTACAACGTCCTGCAGTGAGCTTTGTACTCCATAAAACGTTTTTTAAATCTACTTTATAGCTTGTAGTAACTCACGGGAGGCTTCTTTTATTTTATTTGTATTCATACACCCACCTCTTCTCCTTGGCATTCAGAAACAAGTAGATTGTTGCTTTTATTTGCTTTCAGTGGTCTATTGTTTTTTATTATATGGCTGTTATTTATTTTTTAATTATTACGTTTATTCTGGTTTGTTTTGTGTTTGTATCTTGTATTTTAAATGTATTTATATTATGTCGTGTGAGCTTATCTCTCTGTACAGCACTTTGGTCTGAAGGTTTTTAAAGTGCTATATAAATAAAGTTGGATTGGATAATCATTTGTATTTTTCGTCAGAAATTCACTTTACAATAGGCGCATTCACACTGCAGTACTTTTCCCACAAAGGTTCATGTGAACTTAGTTCATGTGAACTCTTTTATCGCGTTCACACCAAAAAGAGCCGGTACTAAAATTAGTTCATGTGAACCTTTTTACCCCCACAAAAGTCCCTGCTATAGAGCAGGGACTTTCGAGCGGCTCTCTTGTGAGAAAAGAGCTATATTTCTGATTGGCTGGAAGGATTGCAAACCACGCCCCGTAAAACTCCCAAAAGGTTTTGTGAAGCCGCCATTTTATTATCCTCGCATTAGCATTATTAGCATTAGCATTAAGCCCAGCGCAGAAACGCAGAGAGACTAACTTATGGCAACACAAAATAAAACATGGGAGCGGTGAAGATGAGGAGGTGTCGGCGTTCTGGCGATTTACTCGGAAGGCTTCAGTAGAAGCTGCTGGGACTCCCAGCAGCTTCTACTGAAGCCAGTCCCCAACTCCGGGGACTTCCGGCCGGGGACTTTGGGCGGCAGTATACGCCGTGAAGTGGTTTGCGGCCTGCCAGTAAGCCCAAAGCAGAAGAAGAACAAGTGACGTCAGCGGCTTCATTTGCCTAATCCACCCCCATGGGACTTTTTCCAGTGTGAACGCGATCTGTACTTAGTTCATGGGAACTAAAGAGTTCACATGAACTAAGTTCACATGAACCTTTAGGCGCATTCACACTGCGGTACTTTTCCCACAAAGGTTCATGTGAATTTAGTTCATGAGAACTCTTTTATCGCGTTCACACCAAAAAGAGCCGGTATTAAAATTAGTTCATGTGAACCTTTTTACCCCCACGAAAGTCACACATGAACTAAGTTCACATGAACCTTTGTGGGGAAAGTACCGCAGTGTGAATGCGCCTATTGGGGTTGTTTGCGTGGTGCCGACACGTAAATGTAACAAAGTTAGTGACTCCACCACGCAATGTGGTGGAGTCACGCAATCCGGTGAGATCATGTTGTTTATTACATATCCTCCTGAGAGGAACTCGGTACACTAACTCCTAAGATGTTCCCTTACTATAATTAATTAAAAATATTGAACTCACAACACTGGTAATTACAAACTTAACCATTTCTCTTTCAATAAATAAATAGTGCTTGTGTTGATGGACGCCATTTTGAAATACAATGAAATGATCAATTTCAAAGCCACATATTGTGGGTGGGACACAATAACTAAAGCTTCGCCAGTTTATAACCGATGAAACATGACGGTATCAGAATAATCACTTAAATGTGATGTATAGGATGCTACACAGGTCACTGTAAAGATAGTCTCAGAGGAGAAATAAGCAAGATACATTATCTGTTAAATCGCCATGTAGGTTATCTTTTATTTATCAGCAGCAGATCAATAAAGTGTCAGTATCAAAACATAACAGTGGCAATATATATGAAATATTGAAAACATGGTACGGAGTTTCATTGATTTGGGCATTCTCTCAATAAGCAAGTGGAATGGATTTGATAGTGAAGCACTGACACAGCGCTCTACAAAGTGCGGCGAGTGGAGAGACCGATTCACGGACTTTCCTCATAGTAAAAGTGGGGGGGTCTAAACTAATCATTTGAAAAAGTGGGGGGGACTTGTCCCACCCTCTTATAATGGCTGCGACGCCCATGCTTACACACATGTGCGATGGTCCCAAAAAAGCCAAAATCTGCACTGTAAAAAAAAAAAATACATTTATTAGGCACTCTGAATAAGGGTTAACTGTGTAATAATCATGCCTGTTATTAATGTCAAATGTTATATGTTGTATTATATAACAAAATAGACATTTATAACATATTATAAATGTCTATCTTTAAATAAAATATGAAATAGATACATTTACATCCTAAACAGAAGGTCAAAACGTTAATATGTTACATGACAAACAAAAAACGAAACATTATATATAGGCTATATACAGATGTTTGCTAATGTATCCCTCTTATATCCATCAGGAATTAATATTAAATGATGAATTAACATTACCTCAGCACTGCATAAGTGTGGTCGTCAGTCATATTGACAAAGAAGCACTATTATATTGTATATTAATATGCAGCGTTTAAAAGGATGGTATTCTGCACTTACACCAGCTGATAAGATATTTAAAACGTCTTTTGTTTGTCCTGAAAACGACATTTGAGGATGCACACAGGCTATTTATAGATGATAAAACACCAGTAATACAATCTCAGGATTCTTCGATATGGCTTTGATTACAGGATCGTTTACTTTCAGTCAACAAATCCTTTGGAAAGACAAAAAACTACTATTCAATATCCTGCTTTACCGCGACCGCTATAACTGCCGAAGAAGAAGTCTATGACGCTATCGCGTAGAGCTACGTCGATCCTTGCGTAATGCGGAAGTAGGCGTGGTTAAATCTAAACTCGGTTGGAATGCATGACAGTGAATTATGAGTTCTGGGTATTTCATAATACACTTATTTCCTTATCAATAACCCCCCCCCTCCTGTATTGCTCATCTAGACGCACCAGGCTTCTGAGGAAAAGGGTGGCACCTTTACTCCTTAATCTCCGCAGCAGAAGGGAGCGGCTTCAGAGCGATAACTGCTGCTGCTTCTCAACCTGGGATTTAGTTTGCTCTTGTTGGTTTTTTGTAAATATCTTTTTTTGATTTCCCCAGTTCTTTCCACCAAAGCAAGTGATGCTTAGAATGCACATTGGGTTTGGATTCACAAAGTAATGATACGTACAGCAGTTTCCATGTTCTCATAAGGGTTGAATGCTTTACTCCTGTGTCTTGCTGTAAAGCGACCTTGGGTCCCCTGAAAGGCGCTCTATAAATCTAAGTTATTAGTATTATTATTTCTTTCTACAATTTAGCTTTCATTGAGTATTCTGGGGAGTGGTCTTCACTGTACTCTGGTTCCCATTCATTAACATTGTGTGCAGTTATTGTCTGGTATGAAGCGGGTACACATGTTGAACACCTGAGAGGTCAACATGTCCCAACTCCTCCCACTAAGGCAGTGGTTCTCAAAGTGGGGGGCGCTTATTTTCAATCAATTATTGATTGAAAATAATATGATACAGTACTATTACGTCTGGGTCTCTGTGTTTAATTAAAGCTCGGCTCTGTGTGTGTGTGGAACGATCCATTTTGTGTGCGCGAGCGAGAGAGAGAGCGCACCGGTACTGGAGATCGTTGTTGTTAGCTTCTGGTGCTAGCGAGCTACGCTAACGAATATAAGGAGTTTTTTCAACAACAAAGTGGAGGAGAGTCCTCTCCTGTGAGACTGAGAGACTCAGTGAACTAAAGGACTCTCTCAGTGTTATCTCAGTGGGTCTCAAACGTTTTGGTCACCATTAATGTAAACAATTATTTCCGAGGCGTTTATATGATCATTATAGTTATAAAAAAATAAGAGAATCATTGAAAAACAGGTATGAAATACTATATGACATTAAAAAAAGAATAAAGTTTAAAAGGGGAGTGATTTGGAAAATATCCATTGTGAAGCTGACAAGTGAGCGGCCCGACCAAGTAAGGAGACAGAGGCAGAACGTCTTGATACAACCCGGGGTGGGTATTTATTCATCTTTGGTTGACCACATCAAATCCCCCAATGACTGTCTCCCACACTCTCCTTCCCCAAATGAGCCCAACATGCCACCCTTTATAGCCCCACCCATTGGACCGTACCATCCAAAAGGGGTGGCATGTGCAGAGATGGTCCGCTCAGATAAGGACCGTAGTTATTCACAATAAACATTTCGTGGGGAATGACAAACATCCTTTACCTACATTATATGTAATTACTGTATGAAAAGAAAACCCGTTATAAACTAACAAGCCAAATGTACATGATAAGAAATCGCCCCTGCCTCCAACCTGCTCCTTTAACCCCATCCGGAACGATAAAAAGGATCCGCTGTTTCCCCGGGGACCCTTTACGATGACGGACCTTGGGACCGGAGATGGGAGAGCAGGCGGAGGTGAGTGTTATGATGTTGACTGTTATAGGAGTAACTTGTACCATTAATGCACCTTATATCATGACCTTTACACACTAAACATATCTTTTGCACAATCTCAACCGCTGTCAATCTACACAAACCAACACTTTTGGCGCTCTCCCTATAACTCCCCTTTCTTTCCAGGTGGAGCCGAGAGCCCGACCAGCGTCTGCCAGACGACATCACAATTTACTACGGTTGAATCATTTAATACACACTACATCAATAAATAGCATCAAATGTGCAAATAGGATGTTTAACTGTACTGTGCAAATCCCGCTAATAAAGTGCAAACTATTCACTAAAGTGCTGAGTGACATTTGTCCTGTGCAAACCCACATGTGCAAGATTACCCGGCCCGAAGCCGTCAGTCCATAGTGACGAAGTTACCTTCGTCACATTTCCTTCCCCCCCTCCCCAGGAAGCACAGTGTCCTAACCATTTTGGCTTCGGGACAACCAGTCAGCTACCAGGTTTGACTTCCCTGGCCGGTACCTGACCGTAAAGTTATACGGCTGCAAGGCAAGGTACCACCCCGCGATACGCCTGTTTGCATCCTTCATCTTGTGAAGCCATTGAAGTGCACGATGGTCTGTCTCCAGTATGAACTGCCGTCCGAGAAGGTAGTACCTCAGGGAGTCGATGGCCCACTTCATCGCCAGGCACTCCTTTTCAATGGTCGAGTACCTTGTCTCCCTGTCCAACAGCTTCCGACTGAGGAAAACCACCGGTTTTAGCTCCCCATCCACTTCCTGCAGCAATACCGCTCCAAGGCCTACCCCTGAGGCATCTGTCTGAACGGTGAATAGCTGATTAAAGTCTGGTGAGTGAAGGACTGACTCAGTGGTAATGGCTTGCTTCAGGTCCTTGAAAGCTCTGTCACAGTCCTTGTTCCAGCGGATTTTGGCTGGCACAGAGGCCTTGGTGAGGTTGGTCAACACCACTGCTCTTTCTGACAGCTGAGGGATGAACTTCCGATACCAATTGACTAACCCCAAGAAGGACTTTACCTTCTTCTTTGTGGTTGGCACGGGGTAGGAGGTAATCGCTTCGATCTTACTCAGCTGTGGGCAGATGACACCTCCACCAATGACGTAGCCCAGGTACTCCGCCTCTTCCTTGGCAAAGGCGCATTTACGGGGGTTGATGGTCAGTCCAGCAGCTTGGATCGCATGGAGGACCTGTTGTAGGTGATCCCTGTGTTCTTCCCATGTTTGGCTGAAGATCACAACATCGTCCAAGTAAGCTGTGGAAAATGTTGCAAACTCCCGCAGTACTTGGTCCATGAGCCTCTGGAAGGTCGCAGGGGCACCATGCAGTCCAAAGGGCATTACCCGGAACTGGAACAGTCCAAACGGGATAGTAAAGGCCGTCAGCAGCTTGGCCTCAGGTGCCAGTGCCACCTGCCAGTACCCCTTGGTGAGGTCCAATGTGGTGATGAACTTTGCTTGTCCCACCTTCTCTAACAACTCGTCGATTCTTGGCATGTGGTATGGGTCAAACTTTGAGATGCTGTTAAGATATCTGAAGTCAATGCAAAATCGTAAGGAGCCATCTTTCTTTGGTACAAGCACCACTGGACTGCACCACTCACTGGTTGACACTTCGATGATCCCCAGCTCTAACATCAGCTTTATCTCCTTCTTCAGGGCCAGCACCAACCGCTCAGGGATACGGTAGCTTTTCTTTCGGCTGGGAGCAGTCTCCTTGAGGTAGATGTTGTGCTGGACCAGATTGGTGAAACCAGGCTGCTCGGTGAAAAGCTCTGGATCCAATAGCTCTTTGATTTCATCTTGCTGGACCGATGGGAGATGTGTTACATCCAATAGACCTGGTTCAGGTAGGTCCGTGGGGAACAACTGCTCCTCCAACTCCTCTTCCCCCACTGGCTGTATGAAAAAGTGTTGCGACACGGTGTCTGGTGGATCTTGGAATCCTTTTAGCAGGTTGATATGAAACGTCTGGTGCTTCTTGGTTCTGTCCGGCATATGGATTTCATAGTTGACTGTTCCGACCTGTCTGGTGACCTCTGTTAGAGATTTGGAGGGATAACTGGTCCGCTTTTCAAATCTCCGCGCGTTCCTATGAAGCTGTTTATAATACAGGAAGGAATCCATATCTACAAAGTAACAGTTAACAATAATCTACTTTAATGGCAATATGACAATGCAATACAATCATTACAATACAACATGATATATTACAGTTATATTGTAATGCTTAAGGAGTAATACCGGCTTACTCCTGCCCTGGTTCGCATACTGCAGAGCTACTTTCACCCGAGGGCAGCATGTGAAGAAGAGGCCGAACGCCAGGGATCCACCGGATATATACCAGAGTAAGAAGGAGGGGTTTGGTGTTAGGTCAGCTGGTCATCTTTTCAGGTCATCTCATTGGGAGACGCAACGCTGGCCAGCAGGAAACCAAACAGGCTCACTTTACAACAAAAGGTCTCAAGGCCTGCATACCTACACCTCCCCCACAGAGCAATAAAACCCTGTTTACTCCAACCAGCCCAGAATGTTTATAGCCATTTGTAGTCCTTACATTTATGAAAGGATAAAACAGAGAAATCAATATAAAACACAAACACAGGTATTGTTTGAACAGTATTCACTTAACTGCTACTATTGATAAGCCACCAGAGAAACCCAAGGGACCTCTCTTAATATCACAAACACGGTAGCTAGATCTAAGTTGAATGCAAATCAGGACATGCTCTCACCTTCCCCCATCTTCCTTTGTCCTCAAAAACACATGTCAACAGGCCCAAATCCAGCTCACAGTTTTACCCAAATTATTCCCATTTTAAGCTTATCCATAGTTTGCTAACATGAATAAATACAAATATAACTCTACAAATCCCCCTTTTTATCTCCTTCTCCAGAGATAAACTTAGACAAGGCATTTTGAAATATACCCACTGTCATTCTTTTCTACTGTGTCCGTAAATCCATCCGAAGCTGGTATTCAGAGTACTTGAATCCTTCATGGAGACCGAACACCACTTTCCATGGCAGTGAAGGAACCATGAGGGGGTAGCTGAGTGCTAGAATCATCAGCCCCCCCCCCGGAGGAATAGCCCACAAGGACAGCTAATAGGGAGGGGGAGATGCAGCTTGCCCTTCACGGGTGGAACTGATCAGAGCGAAGTAGACTCCTCTGCTGCCTCGACAAGTTCCCTGTGCCGTCCTGGCTTGCCGTGTCTTTGTCTCCCCAAATCCGCTGACAGCAGCTTCTGGGCTGCCTGCTAGAGAGATGTCTTCCTCCTCCTCGTCCTCCGGCCCGCTGATGGCGGCTTCCGGGTCGATGCTGTAGATATGTCTCCAGGGTCCTGCTCCTCCAGTCCGCTGCTTCTGAGTAGTCCACGTCTGCCAGGGCCACGTCCGTCCTGATGTCGTCCCCTGGTCCTAGTAGGTGGTTTCCCCGCCGCACACTGGCTCCCGTGGTACGAGCTGTCCCCCTTTTCTCCCAGGCAGACGGCATAAGAGGTCCGCTGGGTCACTCGGTCGGGGTCGGAGAGCCTGGGGTTGAGCCACTTTGTCCTGATGACCTTCAGCCAGACGAACTCTGCTGTCGGCCTCGTGCTTCTCGGGTCCCCCTTTTGGCGCCAGCAACCTGTGTGGAGAAATCTGATACAACTCCCTCAAGCCTACGCTCAGCTGTTTTGACCCACTTGGAGCCTGTTGGTGGGGTGTCTTGAAACAACAGCCGTCTGTGAACAGGTTTTCCAAATTAATTGTAGACCTCCTATCTGCCAGTGCAGCTTCAGAATCTTAGTACTTGGATTGTGCCAACTAAATAAGAACCTCAACATCTTTAGGTAAACTAAATAACATATTTCAATAGCTCTGAATTTCTGACAAGCATCCGTGTTTATTTTTAAATGAAATCCTATTTAAAATCCAAATATAATATGAACTGCTAATGTTTCTGGTAAAGAAACACACTAATGTTATGGATTAAAGTATATGGCTTTTACTTCTTTACCAGGCTAGTTACATGATGTTGTCTAAATTAAATTCTGTCTCAATACACTACTATGTTTTAGCTTTAACTGTAATATGTTCTTTCTACATTTCAAACCTCAGTTGCTCTAATGTCTGTTAAAATATTACAAAATTGTTTCATTATCACAGGTCAACTTCTTCGGTTTCACAGTAGCCCCTTGGCCACTGCTTCTTTGTTACCTGTTATAATTCAAATCAATATTTAGAAACATCTCAACATTCATCAAACTGTATCTTATCCCCAGATATGGAGCAGGTTAATTACATTCAATGCTCAGTTTGAACATCTGGGTTGGGGCGGAAGGTTTCTGTCAATCCTTAAAAGAAAAATTTAAATTGTGAATTTTACAGCCATGTTAACATTTATACATTATACTCACTCCCCCCTTTTACACATGAAATCATGTGTAACAAACCCCTGTAATGGGAGGGGAACAAAAACTGTCAGGTAATTGGTTAGGGACATAACGAACATTATTTTAAATTTGACATCATTATCATTATTTCCACAGTGAACACTTCAGTGAAAAGAAGTGTTCCTCTCCGTCCTTCAGGCCTAAAAGAAACAGAATCTTCAGATTGTAGTTTTACATTTGCAAACCGCCAACTCATGTGAGAGGAAAATATCACATGTGCGGTTTCCCCTTTTTGTGGAATTTTTAGGAAACCTCTCGTTTCCCTTGGAGCTCCAAAATAATATGTTAGTCCAAAAACATGCTTGGTTAGTTATTGTTTTAGAATCATGCAGTTACACTGATCACATGCCGGCATACATTCACACTCACACTGTCTGGTTGTCATGTCAAGTTTGGTCAGGTTCACCCCAGAGTCAGTCATCCACAGTGCCTTGTCAAGTGACACTGTCGGTCAGGGTCAAAGGTCAGTTGGTCTCCGTCTTTTTTGGCCATGTGTCGTGCTCTGCAGAGACTTTGACATTTCAGCATAGGCCAGTATCCTTTGTCTACAAAAATATGTCACGATTTCAACTATAAACTTGTGTACATAACTATTATCTTGAGTCAAAACATTACTAGGATCTGTGTCGCTCTGCATTTCATAGCTCATTATAATTCTGGTCTACTTAAAAAACAATGTTAAAGTCTTTTAGCAGTGTGTGGAACCTTGGGTGTCCGAACATGCAACAATTACTCCCTCCTTTATCAAGGATTTAAAACCGAAGTCTGGTAATAACTATGCCACAATGGTGAAATCAACACTTTAGATTGGAATTTAATATGTGGCTTGGCACCAGCTCCCTTTTTAACATTATTAATACAAATAAAGATTTGTCTTATAGAGTGGTTCCTAAAACTATCCTTTTAATGGTGATCAATATTGTAACCAATGAGATCACTACTTTATTCACACGTGAATAAAAATGTCTTAAAGAATGAATTGTTAACATAATGAAAATATTGAAGAATATGGTTCTACTCTGTCAGTGTGTTTTAGGATGATTATCATTTTACTTTAATAGTTTCCTCTTTACTGCTATTTTCAATTGACCAATTGATTAACAAATCTTTCTGTCTTTACGTATTTATGAAGTTAATTCAAGTTATTTAAATGTGCGTTTCGTGAATAAGTGTGTTTATGTGTAACTCACTCATTCCCGTTCTCCTTTCCTCCTCCCCTGGTTTTCTCAAGCCGTGACCCCGGCCTCCTCACTTCTAATCGACCATGCCAACTCCTCTGATTCTGTCTTCTCTTCAGTCCATCAGCTGTTGAATCCATCCGCTGTAACTTTTGTAGGCCGCCATTGGCCCAGTTACATCTGCAGCCCCATCATGCCACTGTTGTTGCACTCCTCCTTTACAGTCTCTCTGCTGTTTTTATGGAGGGCGGATTCTGCTCTCATGTCCTGTTTGAGGGGCTGATGAGAGTATCTCTCTGTATGTCAGCATGCTGGTTTGGTTCTGGATGCCACAGGTGGAGATAGTTCTGGCTGCAGTCTTGATGTAGTCTTGTTGTTGTTGTTGGTTCAGCTCTGGTTCTCTGTCTGTACGATGGAGAAGGAGGAGTCTCCTGTTGGGTTAGGTCTTTTTGTCTGCTTGGAGGGTCGGGATCAAAGCCTTTCTAACTCAGAGGGGGAGTCCAGGTCTCGGTACACATTACCTATAAGAAGTCTAGCCCACTGATGTTAAATAAATCCAACCCTTTCCACTCTGTCTCTTTCTAATCATACTATCTGTCTTAGTTGTTAAATGCCATCTAAACAACATAATTAATGTCTACTTATGATATTACAAAAACTCACTCCAAAAATTGTTTCATCCATTGTTACATATTTACCCAACACAACTCTGAAATACTTACATGTTTCCAGCATCACATATTCCACACACTATGAAAGAACATCTCCATATGTTCTCTCATTTTAAATCCCACTGTTACTTCGAACAATAGTAAACCTGCAGAGCACACCAATCGGATCACAGTAATGAAATTTGAATCAAGTGTAGGCCTATGTCTTCTTTCTGAACATTTATTTATATTGTCTAAATTTGCAAACAGTTCGAGTGTAAAATGTGTTTTGCACAATGTATTTACACTCTACAGATTCTTGAGTTTACTCATCTCCTGGTGCTGTCGTTGTAAAAAATGTTCAATCCCTTATTGTTTTGTACCAGTTTACCAAAATCAGTTATAATTAATATACTGGGAACGTGCTTCCCGTCTTCAATACCGGCCAGCAATGTAATGATTAAACTCTAAGCTCGCATAAGTTTCAAGGGTGTGATACCCCCTTTCAGCCACTAGATGGCAGCAGCAGAAGTTTCAAGGGTGTGATACCCCCTTTCAGCCACTAGATGGCAGCAGCAGAAGTTTCCAGACAAAGGGAAACGCTCTACCTTGGTTTAATATATAACAGACCTCTGGCTTTAAGCTTTTAGCATTGGTCTGTTATTTAAACCCCAGTTTTAAACGGCGACTCGATCTGATTTATCGAGTTTCCAGGTTTTGTCGTGCAGGAATCAAACCTCGCATAACAAACTGCACCATCTCTACGCCACTCAGGAATAATCTACCTGCAGATCCGCGCCAAACTGCTCTATTTTACGTCACGCAGGACTTTCGTCTACCTGTCGATCAACGTTTACGTTTTGTATATAACTTTCCTAACATAGTAAAATATGCATTGTATATTCCATTTAAACTATAAAAACACTGTGAAACGCCTACAGACAATCCTAAAGTTTTAGCGTATCCAATTACAGACAGGCGACTTTCATCGTCTGCTTACCTTATTTGCAAAGTTGCAGAGTCCTGCTGATTGTCTGAGATGTTTGAAAGCGTCTGAATTCTTCCTCAGCTTCGTTATCTCTAGACGTCGGGTCACCATTTTGTTGGGGATTTGGAGGGATAACTGGTCCGCTTTTCAAATCTCCGCGCGTTCCTATGAAGCTGGTTATAATACAGGAAGGAATCCATATCTACAAAGTAACAGTTCTACTTTAATGGCAATATGACAATGCAATACAATCATTACAATACAACATGATATATTACAGTTATATTGTAATGCTTAAGGAGTAATGCCGGCTTACTCCTGCCCTGGTCCGCATACTGCAGAGCTACTTTCACCCGAGGGCAGCATGTGAAGAAGAGGCCGAACGCCAGGGATCCACCGGATATATACCAGAGTAAGAAGGAGGGGTTTGGTGTTAGGTCAGCTGGTCATCTTTTCAGGTCATCTCATTGGGAGACGCAACGCTGGCCAGCAGGAAACCAAACAGGCTCACTTTACAACAAAAGGTCTCAAGGCCTGCATACCTACACCTCCCCCACAGAGCAATAAAACCCTGTTTACTCCAACCAGCCCAGAATGTTTATAGCCATTTGTAGTCCTTACATTTATGAAAGGATAAAACGGAGAAATCAATATAAAACACAAACACAGGTATTGTTTGAACAGTATTCACTTAACTGCTACTATTGATAACCACCAGAGAAACCCAAGGGACCTCTCTTAATATCACAAACACGGTAGCTAGATCTAAGTTGAATGCAAATCAGGACATGCTCTCACCTTCCCCCATCTTCCTTTGTCCTCAAAAACACATGTCAACAGGCCCAAATCCAGCTCACAGTTTTACCCAAATTATTCCCATTTTAAGCTTATCCATAGTTTGCTAACATGAATAAATACAAAAATAACTCTACACCTCATATGGGCCCTGCCATCTAGCCAGCAGCTTGCTCTCACTGGAAGGTAACAGCAACAGCACCTTCTGACCAGGTTGAAACACTCTTTCTCTGGCCTTCTGGTCATACCAGGTTCTCTGAGTCTTTTGGGCATTCATCAGGTTCCCCTTGGCCAGGGCTGCCATTTTCTCCAACCGCTCCCTCATCTTGACCACGTAGGATACAATGTTTTCCAGGGGACAGATCCAGGGGGACCTCTCACCTCACGTCCATACAACAGTTTAAAAGGTGAGAATCCGGTTGAGGATTGTGGCACCTCCCGGTAGGCGAAGAGGAGGTATGGCAACCACTGGTCCCAGTCGGAACCTGTCTCTGAAACAAACTTGCGCAGCATAGAGCATGCTGCGCAAGTTTGTTTCAGAGACAGGTTTCCGCTGTTTCCCCGGGGACCCTGAGTGTAGTGAGGCCAGAATTGGGGTGATGTGGTCACGCTTTTTGTGGCCAGTCAGGAGACGTGCAGCTGCGTTTTGGACTAGCTGCAAGCGTTTAATTGATGCCTGGTCCATACCCACATACAGAGCGTTACAATAGTCCAGTCTTGAGGTCACAAAGGCGTTAATGACCCTTTCCAGGTCTTTAAAAGATAAATACGACTTGGTTTTGGCCAATAGTCTTAATTTAAAAAAGCAGGATTTTACTACGGTGCTGACCTGCTTGTCGAATGTAAAAGTGCTATTGAAGGTCACTCCAAGGTTCATGACAGAGGGGACGATGTTTTTACTAAGGGAGCCCAGAATATCAACCGGAGAGGCTGGAGGTCGGGGTCCAAAAAAGATTACCTCGGTCTTGCTCTCATTGAGGTTGAGGAAGTTTTTGCTCAGCCAGGATTTTAATTCTGCTAAGCAGTCCATCAACTGCTGTAGTGAGTTGACATTTGCTTTGAGAGGTAGATAGATCTGTACATCGTCCGCGTAGCAGTGGAAGGGAATATTGTGTTTCGTAAGAATTGAACCTAGGGGCAGTATGTACAGTAAAAAGAGGATGGGGCCCAGAATTGAGCCTTGGGGGACCCCACAGGTAAGAGGGGCTTTGGCAGAGGAGAAGGCACCTAGCTGCACTAAAAAGCTACGGTCTGTCAGGTAAGACCTGAACCATGCAAGAGCAGAGCCTGTGATGCCTGCGGACTGTTCAAGCCGTGACAGCAGGATGCTATGGTCCACAGTGTCGAAGGCAGCTGTCAGGTCTAACAGCACCAAGACAGCTGGGCTACCTGAGTCGGCGGCTAGTAGCAGATCATTAAAAACTCTTAAAAGGGCTGTTTCAGTGCTGTGCATTGGTTTGAAGCCAGACTGAAACTTTTCATGGATGCCATGCGTGGTTAAAAACGACTGCAGCTGGACATAGACTACTCGCTCCAGGGCTTTAGATAAAAAGGGTAGCTGGGAAATGGGCCTAAAATTTGCGAGAATGGAGGGGTCAAGATTTTTCTTTTTAAGTAGTGGCTTAACCACGGCATGTTTGAAGGCAGTTGGGACACATCCTGAGCTAAGAGAGGTATTTATAAGTAATAAAATACTTGCTCCAACTGAATCCAAAACATCTCTAAGGAGGCGAGAGGGAATGCTGTCTGAGGTGCAGTTTGTCGGCCGCAGGTGCTTGACAACATCCGAGAGAGAAGAGAGGGATACAGGCTCAAAGTGGTCGAGAACAGCAGGGCACAGAAAAGGAGCAGGATCTGGGGTAGCACTAGTGTGGGCTAGTCTAAGTGCAGATACTTTTTCAATAAAAAAAATTAAGGAACTTATCACAGAGAGTAGTCGATGGCACAATTGGAGAAACATCACAGGGATTAATGATCGAGTTAAGGACATTAAAAAGAACCTGAGGTTTATGGCTGTTTTTGGAGATTAACAGAGAAATGTGCTGTGTTTTGGCTGCTTTCACTGCCGTCTGGTAGTCAGCTAGGCAAGCACGAAGGATTTCTAGGGAGACATGGAGTTTGTCCTTTTTCCATTTTCTCTCTGCACGCCTGCAAGCGCGTCTAAGAGCTCGAGTACAGTCATTGAGCCACGGCTGTGAGAGAGCCTTGGTGCGTCTAAGCGTAAAAGGAGCAACAGAATCGAGTATTTGGGTACATGTCGAGTCAAACATGGAGATAAGCTCATCAGCACTAAAAGCACAGTTCATCTCTAAATTACAGATCAGAGAAGCATTAAAAACATCAGAAAACTGTGAGGCAGTCAAGGGGTTAATCAAACGCAGACGGCGCGCAGGGGCACGTGAGTCGACTCCTGCGGAGAATGACTGATAACCAAAGATTGGTCAAATCCCTGGGGCACACTTTCTTGTTCATGTATGCATCATTGATAGCCAATTAGTTGCTTTTCCTTTTTGTCCAGCAAGATTGCAACAAAAAAAGGTAATTGCAAGGATTTATTCAATACTTGTACTCAGGACAGTTCACCATTACATATCCTGACTCAATGTATTACAGTTTATTTTGTATTCAACAGTTGTTGTTGTTGTTGTTGTTGGGCAGTGTGTGTAATCTTGCTCAATACACTTTACAACTTCTGATAAAACACCAATACTTATTTAATTCCACTACTTATCCGCCCTCTCAGGGTATTCTCTAGTTACAAATGAATACACACGCTAATGAGTAATGTAGTATGTTGGTTTAGCGTTCCACATAAGATGCAGTTCTGATTAAAAAGGGATGGCATAGCACTCCCTCTCTGACCCCCCCTTCTCTCCCCACCTCCAGCTCGGGTGAATAAACAGCAGGTGCATTTCCCTCTCAGGCACTTCACTCCTTTTCCTCTTCTTGCAGTCGGACAGGTGAAATCTCTGTAAGTATTCTTTATTTACATCCTGATAGATGGGTTCATACTTTTTTGTTTAAAAGATAGTTTTGTACATGAAGGAATGAATGCAGTTTGTTAGCATATTACTTTTCTGGGTACAAACTAATGTAATGTAAAAGATAATTACCACTCAGCGTATACAAAATCACTCGTGGTGGTACAAAATAAAATGGCAAACCAACAAAATATGTTTTCAAAGCATTTTCAGGGATCTAAATGTTTATAATAGGGAATTTTTGTTGTTGCAGAATCATGAGCAGGAACTTCTTGTCCAATAATGGTGAGCTCCACAAGGGAGACTCTCTGGTGTCTAACAACGGAGCGTTTAAGGCTGTCTTCCAGGTGAGTGACTCAGAATATTTGTGCACTTGAGACTCTTATAAGGATTCATGATGAAGGCAAAAATATGAGAACAACTGTTTTGAAAAGTGCAAAGTTAACATGCAGACGTCTCTGTTTCTGCTGCAGGAGGATGGTAACTTTGTGGTCTATGGCTGGAAGCCTGTCTGGGCTTCACACACTAATGGGTCACCAGCTTTCCGCCTGGTCATGCAGAGTGACTGCAACCTGGTCATTTACGACAAGGGGGGCAAACCCCTGTGGGATGCACGCTCTAAAAGACCTAACCCCGGGATTTGCCGCCTTCAGCTGACCGATCAGGGCGAACTGGTGGTGAGCAGCGGTGCTGAAAGAGTCTGGCCACTTATTTTATGAGGCATGAAGTGATGCATTGTATGTGAAAGTTATGTTTTGGAAGTCAATTTGCCACCAGTAAAACATACCTGTTATTTAATCTTGGATTAAATAAAACAAATTCACAATGCATAATGAGTTTTTCATTATTTTTGTAGAGGTCTATGTTCTGGCTTAATTGTATGTTGAATCTAAGTTATAAGTTTACTTATCAATACTAAACCAAAATTAAATTATACCTCCTTTGAAAGTCTCGTTTTTAGTCTTACGCATCCGACCTGGAAAACTTTGCAGCCAATCTTATTTGTTACAGTGTACCGTGCACCAGGTCCTTATTCAGAATTCTTATCTGAATTCTCTGAGTTTTTATCAACTTTGGTTCTTAAAACAGATAAAGTAATTATCGTAGGTGACTTTAATATTCATGTTGACGATGATAAAAATAGCCTTACTGTTGCATTTAACTCTATATTAGATTCTGTTGGTTTTTGTCAGAGTGTAAATAAACCAACCCACTGCTATAATCACACTCTCGACCTTGTTCTGACTTATGGTATTGAAATTGAGCAACTATTAGTCGAACCGCATAATCCTGCTTTATCCGACCATTTCTTAGTAACTTTTGAAGTACTGTTACGAGACTACAAAGCATTAGCCAAAAGCTCCTGCAGCAGAAACCTATCTGTTAGTGCTATAGCCACATTTAAGGAAGAGATTCCACCAATACTTAACTCGATAGCATGTCTGCATGTAAGGGAGGAAACTTATACAAAATGTACACCACCCCAAATTGATCATGTTGTTGATAGTGCTACAGATGCGCTGCGAATAAAATTAGACTCTGTTGCTCCTTTGAAAAAGAAGAAAATAAAACAACATAGATTAGCTCCATGGCATAATGCCGAAACCCGCAAAATAAAGCAAAAGTCGAGACAACTTGAAAGGATATGGCGTTCTACTAAACTTGAAGAATCTCGTTTAATTTGGCATATTACTCTCAATGAATATAAGAAAGCACTGCGTAAAGCGAGAGCAGCTTACTACTCTTCATTAATAGATGAGAATAAGAATAATGCAAGATTTCTTTTCATTACATTACATTACATTACATTACATTGCATTTAGCTGACGCTTTTGTCCAAAGCGACTTACAATAAGTACATTCGACCAGGAAGACACAACCTTGAAGAAAACAGAATCATATAAGTATATCAGGTTTCATAGAGCCAAACATTTCAAGTGCTACTCAACTGGCTTTAGATAAGCCAGTCCTTTATTGGTATAAAAGTGCTTCGTTAATCGTTCTAACGCTCGAAGTGGAGTCGAAAGAGATGAGTTTTCAGTTTGCGCCGGAAGATGTGCAAGCTATCTGCCGTCCTGATGTCAATGGGGAGCTCATTCCACCATCTTGGAGCCAGGATAGCAAACCCACGTGTTTTCGCCGATGGGAACTGATTTTCAGCACTGTAGCCAGGCTGACAGAGAGCCATAGCTCGATTGAGCCTTCTATTCCCATAGCACTCAGTAGTAATGATTTTATGTGCTTTTTTAACGATAAAATTGTTACTCTTAGAAACAAAATTAATGACCTCTTGTCTTTGACCAGTATAGTGTTATCAACAGCTCCCGGAAACGTAAGTTCTAATATTACACTAGATAGTAAACTAGAATGCTTTTCAGCCATAAACCTTGAACAATTAAATTCAATGATTCTCTCTTCTAAACCATCAATGTGTATGTTAGACCCAATTCCAACTAAGCTGTTGAAGGAAGTTTTTCCATTAATTAGCACTTATTTATTAAACATTATGAATATGTCTTTATTATCAGGCTATGTTCCACAATCATTCAAAGTAGCAGTGATAAAACCGCTTCTTAAAAAGCACAACCTCGATCCAGAGGTTTTAGCCAATTATAGACCTATTTCTAATCTTCCGTTCCTCTCAAAGATTCTTGAGAAAGCGGTCGCAAAACAGTTGTGTGATTACTTAAAAAACAATGATTTATTTGAAGACTTTCAGTCTGGCTTTAGAACACATCATAGCACAGAGACAGCTCTGGTTAAAGTCACAAATGACATTCTAATAGCCTCAGACAAGGGACGTGTCTCTATTCTTGTTTTGCTCGATCTCAGTGCTGCATTTGATACTATCGACCATGATATCTTATTGCAAAGACTAGAGCACTTAGTTGGCATACAGGGAACTGCTTTAGACTGGTTTAGGTCCTATCTATCTGAACGCTCTCAGTTTGTACGTGTCAATGATGAATCTTCCACACAAACCAAAGTTAGCCATGGAGTGCCACAGGGCTCAGTGCTCGGACCTATTTTGTTCACATTATATATGCTTCCGTTAGGCAATATTATAAGGAATCATTCTGTAAACTTTCATTGTTATGCGGATGATACTCAACTATATTTATCAATCAAGCCTGATGAAATTAATCATCTAAATAAAATTCAAGACTGCCTTAAGGACTTAAAAACGTGGATGACCTTAAACTTTTTGATGTTAAACACGACCAAAACTGAAATTATTGTACTTGGCCCGAAGAATCTACGAAACAAATTATCTAAGGATATACTAACTATGGATGGCATTAATTTGGCCTCCAGTGAGACTGTAAGGAATCTTGGTGTTATATTTGATCAGGATTTATCCTTTAACGCCCACATAAAATCAATTTCAAGGACCGCCTACTTCCATCTACGTAACATTGCAAAAATCAGGCATATCTTGCCTCAAAACGATGCAGAGAAACTAGTCCATGCATTTGTTACTTCAAGGCTGGATTATTGTAACTCTTTATTATCAGGGTGTACCAAGAAGTCAGTCAAGTCGCTTCAGCTGATTCAAAATGCTGCAGCTCGTGTACTAACCAGAGTTAGGAAAAGGGACCACATTACTCCTGTTCTGGCTGCCTTACACTGGCTCCCTATAGAACACAGGATAGAATTTACAATTCTTCTTCTCGCCTACAAAGCCCTTAATGGGCAGGCGCCATCTTACCTTAAAGAACTCATTATACCCTACTGTCCTACTAGGGCATTGCGTTCCAAGAATGCAGGGTTGTTGGTTGTTCCTAGAGTCTCTAAAAGTACAATGGGAGTCAGAGCCTTTTCTTATCAAGCTCCACATTTGTGGAATCAGCTTCCAGTTTGTGTTCGGGCGGCAGACACCCTATCCGTTTTTAAGAGTGCGCTTAAGACCTTCCTTTTTGATAAAGCTTATAGTTAGGGCTGATTAGATTCAGCCCCTAGTTTTGCTGATATAGGCTTAGTTTGTCGGGGGACATCTTACTTCTTCCTTCTCTCTGTCTATACCTGTGTACTCTCATGTTCCCATTAACCCAGCTTCCCCAAATGTCTTTCTTTTTGGTGTCTATATACGCCGGGATCCGGAGTCATGGATGATCCTGCGCTCCTCTGTCCTCGATCGCGAGCCCTGGATCTTGAGTCGTGGCTGTGGTCCTGGATCATAGGTCCTGGATGGATATCCTCGTGGATTCATTTTCCTATTATACACACAAGCATTTCCAAACATTTGGACTACCTATGTTGCAAATGTATTATCTTTTCAATTTACACATGGCATCTATTGCACGTCTGTCCGTCCTGGGAGAGGGATCCCTCCTCTGTTGCTCTCCCTGAGGTTTCTCCCATTTTTCCCTTTAAACTGTGGGGTTTTTTTGGAAGTTTTTCCTTGTACGATGTGAGGGTCTAAGGACAGAGGGTGTCGTATTGTCATACTGATATTTTGTACAAACTGTAAAGTCCACTGAGACAAATGTAACATTTGTGATATTGGGCTATATAAATAAACATTGATTGATTGATTGAATCTCCGCTTATTTGGACTCCAGGAAAAGGAGTAACACTTGTATACCTAAGCTAAGGCGGGTGCATTTACTAATGACAATAGCATTGATGTGTGTGAAAGAGGGAGACGTACATGTATGTTAAAGGCGACCTATCATGCAAAATGCACTTTTGTACATCTTTTATACATGAATATGTCCCCGGTGTGTCAGGGAACTCACCAAGTGTCAGAAAACACAACCCTCTCTCGTTTCCTCCGTACCCAAATCTCTAAAAACGGGGCTGCAACGGATCTGATACAGACTGATCCAGATTTGAACACGCTCTGACGTCAGGAACCCTATCAGGAGGAGACAGCCACGGCCATTGCCGTTCGAAAGCGCTGGAGACGCTGTAGTACATATGCCAGGCCTGTAGGTGGCGCTGTAGTCTGCCACAAAAGAAGCAAAGAAGACTTCTCACAGAATCAGCCCTTGCAAAAACATCGCTAAAAAAGAGCAAATAGAGCAAAATGAGGGATGGCTAAAATGCATGAACTGTTTGGTATTTTGAAAAAAAACTTCACAGACAGGTTTTATAGAGGTATGGCCCTACAATATTTTATTCAAATATAGCATGATAGGTCCACTTTAAAGTCTGTAATGCTATTAGTTGATTGTGAAATGGCTTTAGGAATATAAAATAAGGTTTATTTGTATTATTGATACAGCCTTATTGATATCACTATCCATTCTATGCCTTTTGTCATGGAGAGTGTGCTTATCAACCAATAACAGCATACAGTTATTCTATCAGAGTATGAATAAAAAGTAGGTAAACAAATCTTCACTTTATAGAAAAATAGGAGTAACAATGTTAATACTGCCAGGGCAAACCAAATCCCACAAAGACAGAAGACAAACAGACGTACAAAAAAATAAAAAACCAGTCAGCTAAAACAAAAATGTCAAAAATAAACAATACATGTCATTACTGCAGCACCTCCTCCCCAAAAACGATTTGTATGTTTCTCCGTTGTGTTGAGATTCATAGATTACTTCTGTTGTTTGGAGCAGGGGTTTTCAAAGTGTGGGAAGGTGAGCCTCCCCTCAGAGAACATAAGAACAGCCGCGCCCCCTCCCAACTATTATTGCTATTGAAAAGGAATCTAACTTCGATACAACCAATGTTAATACCTAGGCCGTCTCCGATACCGAACTCCGGTGCTGATAAGGCTCCGGTGAACGGCCGTCCAATCTTTTTAGGACTTCAAAACCCCCCAGAATCTACACGCAAGATCAACATAATCTGCTTAGGCAACACAGTCTCACTCCCTGAACGTCCAGGAGCGACGTTTGGTCAGGGTCCTTTGGCGTCCAGTTGGGACTAGGCCGAGGCTCCTTCAGCAGTGGCGCCAGCAGGGGGGGGGGCATGGGGGGCCATGGCCACACTGATATATTTGTTGGCCCCCCCACCACACACACCGCCTCGCCAGTCACGTATGCGCAGTAGTTTATCTGATATTTAACAACAAATACACAGCCAGCGAGTCGCTTGATTTGAGCTTCCAACACTCATACTGCAGCCCCTCCCTCTCTGCTACCATGGTAACACTGTGATACTCAGCGCACCACTCTGATACTCGTGCGCACCACTCTGAGATTCACACAGACAGCAGCAGGTTGCAGCAACACGTTTCTTTCTACTGACTGGACTGGAGTTGACAAAAATCCACCAGACTTCTAGAAGGTAAGTCGTATACGTTTGTTGCCTGTTAAGCCCCACAACACTTTAGGCTTTAGTGTGTTAGCTTTAGGTAGCAAAACACGGAGATATGCTTACCTTTAGCTGTTATTCTGATCAAAATGTGTGTTCAATGGCATTAAAACGAGAAAAACCTGGAAAACAGGCTCGGGGCTCAGTAAAGGCTGGCTTGACTTCAGGTATAATTCCTCTGTAAACACACTTTGGCAGCTATCCTAGTTAGCGTTTGTTTAGCTTGCTAAGCTAACGTTAGCTGATGTCGGTATGCTGGGCTGGTGTAATGCGTAGGCTACTATTAATCACTGCTGTGTGTAATGTCAATTTGCAGAAAATGAAGAGAAAGTCAACAGACATCTCTTCTAATTGTAAGAAGAAGATGAGTAAAGGAGAGACCGAGCTGGCAGGGGAGCAGCAGCATAGGGCTAGTGAGGAGATGGCCATACATGCTAGAAAGTACATGTGGAACTCTGTTTTGTAAAAGTGAAACTAAAACCTAAGCACAGTTTTATTAATGTGATTGTGACCTTTGTAATCATTTAAGTCTTCTCCACACTTTAGGTCTGCAGCTCCTTCAAAATGAAACGAGAATCTATGCAGCTTTTCCTCTTCTGTGGTCTGAGGTTATGAGCTGACCATTAGTCAAGTTTGTTTTCATAATGTTCTGTATGCTAATTTAAAAAAAGGGTAACTAGTTTGTTTATAAAGTATAAATATACATGTTCAAAACAAATGATATACAAGTTATATGTATTACTCTCACCACAGTGGCTTAATCTAAAAGAATAGAAATATGTCTAGTCACCTATTTTCTGTCTAATACTAAAAGGTGGTGTTTTGTATCATTTATAATGTTTTGAATTTGCTATAAAGGTCAATAATAGATGGTGTTTTTGTGTTCAATCACAGTATGTATTTACCATGTTATACCCCTTGTGTTTTTGGGTCCTGTTGAAATAAAATAGTCATGTTTTAAAACTTGATTTAATAAAGTCATGTCAATCATCTTTGATCCCAGTGTGACACAAACAGCTTTGTTCAGTCTAAAACAAGTTATAACCTAGAGACATAATATAACTGAAGAACATGTTGTGTTGCTTTGTGTATTGTATGTGTTGAGAATGCTGAACATGTTGTGCCTTTACAATAAAGGAACTTATTTAAATTAAGCTGTATTTGTCTTTTTAAAAGGAAAGAACAACTGGCATATATAAAAAACAAAACAATAAATCACCAACACATGTATACATAACACAAAACAAGGTTCTTTTAAATGTTGTTTGAAGTAAAATGTTAACTCTCCGTATTATATTCACTTCAGATGAATAGTATCAGAAAATGTAAAATAAGAAACCAAAGTATATCAGTAGGTGATTCTCTTTGCCATTGTTTTTCATCTAGTCTATACTTTTACAACAATTAAATGCTTGGTTTTGGTGGGCCACCCCAAGATTTTCAGTGGCCCCATTTGGCCACCCCTATGAATAATTTCTGGAGGCGCCACTGGCGTGAGGCCACACACACGGGACGGAGCAGAGCAGAGACAGGTAATGTTAAATTTAATATAACGTTGTCAGTTATAAATAGGCTCGGTAGTCAACGCTTGTCCATTTGTTGTCCATTAATTCATCATTTACCATACTAACATTTCCCCAATGGATGTTTAAGAATGTATTAAGCAGTAGCTTATGTAACCCATATGAAATATAGGGCTACTAGACCCCTTTATGTCATTTAGATTTAATACTTGTTGTTTCTGCACGGAGCACTCTAGAATGTACACCCATGATAATGAGTGGCGCGAATCACTCCGCCTCTCTCTCTCTTTTCCCCTGTGAACACCATAAGTTGAGCAGCTCCTATTAATAGTTTTTTTTTTTAAAGTGTTATTTGTACTTGTTACTACCCGATCTGCAGCTGACAAACTCTGACCTGCAAGAACCCCTGTGCGAACCCGAACTAAAAGACGACAGCCTGTGTCGTCTTATAAGTGTAGAAACTCCGGTGAGTTGAGGCTGTGAGCTCCTTGTTAGCACTGAAGGGCTAGCCTGCTAATATGACAATGACAGTCAGTTTTTGTTGTTTATTATGAGATTCATTTCATTTAAAAACCAATCGGGGTTATGAAAGTGATGTCTAATGTTTTTGATGTACTTTGGTGCACATTGTATCATTGTTAAACGATAAGATCGTTAGCTTATGCTAATCGCGAGCTAGCGATGCTAGCTAGCGCTAATTGTGAGTTGATGCTAAACGCTAGCAGAAGCTAACGGCTAACACCACGTGTTAGTTCCATAGAACAGAAGCTGATAGCATAGATATTAAAAAAGCATTTATCTTCTTTTACTTAAAACCACTCTCTTTTAGTTATTTAATTTGTTTCATTAGCTGTAGTGCTGCTACATGCTGACTGCAATATCTGTCCATGTTCATGTTAAGAATAACTTAAGAATAACTGTTAAAAGTGGTTGAAAACAGTTAAACTGATAGTTAAAAACATAAAGTGTATCCCTTGTGTATTTCAACTTGAATGTAAGATGTGTTGTTTAGAAATACAAGTTAATTATCACTAATTAAAATACACATTGGTGATGAAGGTGAATTATGGTGCTCCGCCAGGAGGGTCTAACTTCAGCAGCTTGAGTAAAAGTAGAAGTACCAGAGTGTAGGAATACTCTGTTATAGTAAAAGTACTGCATTCAAAATGTTCCTCAAGTAAAAGTAGAAAAGTATTGTCATCAAAATATTGTAAAAGTAGTCATTGTGCAGATTGGTCAATTTCAGAATAATATATATGATATGTTTTATAATGATTGATCATGAAAGTGTTCTCAAAGCTGGTAAAGGTGCAGCTAGTTTGAATTACTTTGTATACTGCAGGGTAGCTTGTGGATTTACTCCAGGTGGAACTAAAGTCTGATTCAACACTTGATTAGATTTCACATCATTCATCCACATCTGTGAAGTAACTAAAGGTATTAAATATATATAGTGGAGGAAAAGTACACCATGTACCTCTGAACTGTAGTCAGGGTTCGTACGAGTGCTTGAAATCCTTGAAAATGCTTGAAATTTGACGTGGTATTTTCAAGGTTGGGAAAGTGCTTGAATTTTGGGAATGGTGCTTGAAATTGAGATAAAGTGCTTGGAAATGTAAATGCTTTACTTTTACAATAAATTGCTGTCTAACTGAATAGTTCGCTTTTTAGTAGGGATGTCCCGATCACCTTTTTTTGCTCCCGATCCGATTCCGATCATTTGATTTTGACAATCTGTCGATACCGATTTTTCCCGATCCAATCTTTATGCAATGCATTAAGAGAAAAAAAAGGTAACAGATGGCGGCTGGTCATCGAAATGCAATGAATTCAGCTATCTTGGCTGTTATTTTGTTGGCCTTTTCACTGTTCTGGGGCAGTTTCTCTTTCCTTTTAAAAGTCTCCGTCTTGCAAACATTGCATCTGGCTGTTACACTGCCTTCACTTTCAATTTTATAATACTTCCAAACTCCTGACATTTTCTCTATTCCGACTCCCGAGTCACCAGCTGAACGTAGCCTCTCGTTAGCTTACAGCTACTATTAGACACTGCGCCCACTCTGTTGCCAGATTTGAGAGAAATAAGCAACCAGGTCTATGAAAACAAGCCCAAAAGAAGCAACACATACATGATGTTGTGTAATTTTAAACCAAAACTAAGGCCTCAGGATGACTTTAAGACGTGAACATGGTCATATTTGTTTTGTAACATTAAATTGAAAAAAAAATATTTTATAAAAAAAAAGAAAAAAATGAGAGGGATTTCAGTTGAAACGGAAGGCATCTCAGTTGAACAGGAAGTCGTTTTAAAAAAACAGCGAAGAACCGCCAATTTCAAAAAAGCGAAAACAATATTTTTCAACATGTCTGCTCAGCAGCCTGCACAAAGCTTAACTGATGCAGCAGCGTTGCTAAGTAGTATTCTGGCCTCAGCTGAGACTATTAGAACGCTATCGAACGTGGCCACAACCGGGCCGCAAACGACTGTTGGAGCTGCAAGTGGGAACAACCTGGACAGTCAGCTATCGTCCCTCTTCCCGTCCCGCGGCGGGCAACGGCCCACTACAGCTCCCCTTGTAGGGAGAGACTGTGCACCCCGCTATCAAGCACAACACTGCTTTGGCACATGGACATCTGGCTCGAGCAGGGCTCGCAACTAACGATGTCCCGGGGACCATAACAATTCCTACTGGGACACAAATCTATTTTGTCTGGGACTATTTCGGGACAGTGAAAAAAAAATTAAAAGTAAACTTCAAAATTGGTGTTATTTGCAAAGTCATTGGGCTGTCAAATCATAGAATGCATTCTACGTCATCCACTCTGCTGCTGACTGCTGCTAGACTTGCGCCAATGCAATGGTCACGACAGAAAGAAACAAGAAGAAAGAAATGCTGAGGTGGTTGAATAAACAGCCCCCTGATGCAAGCCCCAATTCTGCCGACTCCCGAAACGAGAACATCCCAAGTCCTGGTCATGATGCATCGTCTTCCACTGTGGTAAGTTAGTTGTCTTAAGTGTCAATGTTAGCTAGTGCTAGCGTTAGTTAGCTATCGCTAACTAACGCTAGCAACTGAAGTGTGCCTTACAATGCATACAAACGTCCTAAAATGCGGTGTCATGTTCTTTTGAAGTTTGTGAAAATGATGTGAAATACAGTTGATCAGAATAAGAGGTGTAGGCTATCATTTTTGTATTTTCTTTGTCAGCCAGTCAGTGACCAGGCTAGAATCTTTAGCTGCAAAAACGTAAACGTTTAGCTAATCATTTAGCTTTTCATCTTTTTTTAGTGTTTTATTTATTTTTTGGTCAAGAACGTCAGTCAGATTGGGTGACGATTAGAAAGGGGGTCGCAAGGTAATATTAGTTTGTCAATCAACTCTGGTATGAGAATAATGTGTCATGTTAAGAGAGAGTAATGTTCCAGTTGTTTTTGTGCCTAGCTAATCTCCCAGTAGATTTTGCCCTTCAAAGCAAGGCTACAATGTGCATTAGTGATGGCACGTCCGATGGCACGCTCGCTCGAAACGTGTCTTTAACAAGAACGAACTGACCTGACCATTGTGCATGTCTGCATTTTTTGGGATCAGGGCTCCCCAACAGGCCGAAAAAAATATTTGTATATCTGTTAAAACCAAAGACTAAAATAATGCTGTAGAAAAATATCAAAATGACTAAGATTATAATGTGGCTACATTTTTTCAGCACTTCCTTACTGATTGTGAAGTTTCTCTCAATAACTACAAGTTAGTTTGTAGATCCATTAAAAAGTGTGCCCTTAATCACAGCCAATATTAATGGTAGTCTCATCTCTACTGAGAATGGAACAAAAATTGAAAGTCAAATAATAAAAGTATCTTGTTTTATGATTTGGAAAGCAAAGTAATTTTCTAAATACAATTTGACTTTCTTCTTGAGGAAACTCTTTTCCACACAATCTTTGATATCTGGAGGAATTTGGAGTTCAGTATCTTGCTTGATGACTGCAGGCACTGGGAATCAAACCTCCGTCCTACCGTCTCCTTAGCCACAGCTGTATCTTTATTACTTTTGTCACATGGATCGTTTATGTTGTAGTTTTAATTAGACAAGGTTTATAACGTTTTTTCACATGTTGATTGTCATGTTGATTTCTCTCCTTTTCTGAGGACGTTTTGGATGTTTAGCTGCATTAATAAAGTTTGATTCTCACATGTTTATGCTTCTTTTGTTGAAGTAGTATGGTTCATTATAAATGTAAGTATGTGTACAACATCTGAGTTATTAGATAGATTTTGCACCTACATTTATATATATTATAGTATACAGTGTTATTTTACTGTACAGTATTTTACTTTTAATTTATAGATCTATATTTGTCTTATTCCTTCATTTTAAATTCACTATTACTTCAAGGCAAGGCAATCAAGTTTATTTATATAGCACCTTTCAACACAAGGCAATTCAAGGTGCTTTACAAAAATGAAAGACATTCAGACAAAGGCATTTAAAAACAGTAAAAGATAATAAAAGAAACATTAAAAGAAAAAATACATGAATACAAAGTACATGAATCAAAAGTTACAGTGCAGTTTAAGATATGAATAGTTCACACAGAAGTTCCACTTTCCTGATGAACACAACGGCTCAGTTTCAATTAAAAGCAGCGACAAAAAGAAAAGTCTTCAGCCTGGATTTAAAAGTAGTCAGAGTTGCAGCGGACCTGCAGGTTTCTGGGAGTTTGTTCCAGATGTTTGGAGCATAATAACTGAACGCTGCTTCTCCATGTTTAGTTCTGACTCTGGGGACAGAAAGCTGACCAGTCCCTGAAGACCTGAGATATCTGGATGTTCATAATTTAGCAGGAGGTCAGAAATGTATTTTGGGCCTAAACCATTCAGTGCTTTATAAACCAGCAGCAGCATTTTGAAATCTATTCTTTGACACACAGGAAGCCAGTGTAAAGACTTCAGAACAGGAGTGATGTGATCCACTTTCTTAGTGTTAGTGAGGACTTGAGCAGCAGCGTTCTGAATCAGCTGCAGCTTCCTAATAGATTTTTTAGTGAGACCTGTGAAGACACCATTGCAGTAGTCGAGTCTACTGAAGATAAAAGCATGGACAAGTTTTTCCAAATCCTGCTGTGACTTCACTCAAACTATTTAATTTCTCCTAGCGTCTTAAGTAGGAGTGTTGGAGGAGCCAAAACTATGCTGTAACTGAAGCATATGCCGACAATCCTTTGAATACCTTGTTTTTCAGAAGCAAAGGAGATCTGTCTTTTAAAATAAGTCAAAGAAAAGTACAAAGTCTCTAAGTCAGAAAGATGTCTTTGCAGCTCTGCAGGCCAGACATACATTGCACATGTTCTTCAATATTAAGACTGCAAACATGAATTAATAATAATAATAATGAATAACTAATTATTTAAATGTTTATTGCTAGGGTCTCAGTTGTTGGAAACTCACCTAAAATGTTTGATGGTCTTATTTTAACAAAGTGATCACATGACTCCTTCTGATGTTACTGCAGATTTGCTGTAAGCTAGCTAGATAACGTAGCTAATTTAGTAATTTCAGATATACTGACAAACACTTACAGTTATGAGACGACTAACTCTGAGACAGAGACCGTTGATCAGCTTTATAATCCTGAACAACCCCAAATGGTTGAAATGGACATATAAAGATCTTTAACACAAATGGAAACCAAAGTTGATGAGGTCAACACAGCTTTACAGGTTATAGGACAAATCACAATTATAACGATAACTATTGTTAAAAATGAATTGTTTAACAATGTCAGATTGAATAATAAAGTGAGGTTAAAACAGTTTCACAATCAAGTAATGTCACTTTGAAATGAACATGGTAATGGTTTTGCTGGATTACTGATCCAAAACTGATTTTCCAAAAGTTGAGTATAAGGCCTGTCTTTGAGTTAGTCAGTAGTGTACAGTCAGTCATTTTATATAAACAATATTAATACCAGCATCCCTCAGGAAACAGACCCAGGCCAGTAAAACCATAACTGAGCTTTTATCACGAACATGTGTGATTTCAAACTCAAACATTTTCACTGGAAAATTTAAGGGACTTACTAATACTAATTAAATATATATATTTAACCTTATCCTAATTCAACTAGATGTATTGGCACAACCCTTGGCGAAATATATCATATTAATTGTTCCTGGTCTGATTAAATGTTTTGCTGGGTTATTTTATATTCTCAAACTCTGGCTTGAGAATGTTGGTTATTTAGCTGGGTTAAATCCACACTGATGGTAGTTTTGATTCTGTCTTGAACAATCTTCCAAGAAATAGCTCCTCTACATACAGCAGAGGGAGCCAGTTTCTTAAATTAAATAAAGGTGTGTACCTACTTCTGTTTCTAGCAAGTGATGATATAGAGACAGAAAATGGCAGTCTCTATTGTAATACAAAGTTATAATAAATTAGTGATGGGTTTTTCTTTAACGTTAGCTTGTGACTGTCATTAAACATTAGCTGATGTGAGTTTTTGACTTTGACCTAACAACGTTTGCTAAAGTCAGCTTGTGACTGTCATTAACATTCATTAGGTAACGTTAGTTATAGAACATTCAGACGGAGACCAAGCAGTTTTAATGTGATGTGGTGTTCTCTCTATTACTTGAGGTTGGCCATCATGTATGGACAGCTTTATCACAGACACATTATCTTTATGGCAGCATTGTTTTTTACTGAGAGATTATCTTGCTAGAAAGCCTTATAGTTTGGGGTTGGCTGACCAGGGCCCTCATTTATAAAGGGATATACGCTCAAAAAATGGCGTACGCCAGTTCCTACGCAATGTTTGCGATTTATAAAATACTAACTTAACGGGAAAATGTGCGGTCCTCCACGCAAACTCTAACCCATGCGTACGCACTAAGCACAAACGCGAGAGACGAGAAACTGCGACACCGTTGGCAGAAGGAAGAATGGAGAGAAATATGTGGAAATAATACCATAAATAAAATGTTACCTCTCATTTATCATATATGAAGAATTCATTTTCAAACATTGATTAAAGCCAATCTTAAAATGATTAAACAAACGCCTGTTTGCGACTCCTCAGTGCACACAAAAACATAACTTGGAGAAATAAATAAATACGGATATGTTATTTAAAACCACCTCGAATATGTTGTGTTAATGTTATGAAATATTTTCTCATAAATGATGCGGTAAGCAGGAGGACAGAATTACGTCTAAACTGACGCCGTGTTGCATTTCTATAGGTTGTAGATACGAGCATGGTTTTATATACTATTGTAGAGCCGATGAATGGGAGTCGGAGGCGGTGTGTTCAGTATGGAACTCCACACTTTATTATATATTGATCAAGACAAGGTGCAAAAAGCATTGCTTTGGTTTTCTTACTGTTCAAAAGCAGTTTGGAATCAAGAAGCGCATGCTGCAGCGTGATAACATCAGATTTTAAATTGGAAACGGCCATATCCAGAGAAGGAGCACATGAGTATACAATAGTGTCATCAGCATACATATGATAGGTAGAAAATTGAATCTGATTACAAATATTGTTTACATATAATAAAAAGAGCAAAGGCCCCAAAATAGAGCCCTGCGGAACTCCCTTCTTCAAGGTGACAGGGTCAGAGACAGTACTACCCAACCTGACGCATTGAGTACGGTCGGTTAGATAACTCTGAAACCAGCAAATGGTCCAGGTGGGCTGCCTTTTCCAGGTTCGACTTGCCAGCCACGTGCTTAATGTCCGTAGTGAACTCCGAGATGTAGGAAAGCTGCTGCTGCTGACGTGCCGACCAAGGCTCCGCCACTTTAGACATGGCGAACGTGAGCAGCTTGTGGTTGACAAACGCCGTAAATTCACGGCCTTCCAGCAAAAAACGGAAGTGCCGCACGGCCAACCAAAGTCCAAGGAGCTCTCGGTCAAAGGCGCTGTACCTGCGTTCTCTGGGCGTTAGCTGGCGGCTGAAAAAGGCGAGTGGCTGCCAAGCGCCCTCCACCCACTGCTCGTGCACCTCACCAACGGCGTAGTCCGATGCGTCTGTGGTAATGGAGATGGGAGCCATGGATGATGGGTGCGCCAACAGGGCCGCCTGAGCCAACGCGGTCTTGACCTCCGTAAAAGCAGACTCAGCTTCCGCTTTCGAAAACAACGACGAATCGGCCAGATGGAAAGTCTTGAATGTGCGGCACCGGGTAGTGGTCAGGTGTCGTAGCGTCGTTGAGGCGGCGGTAATCCCCACACGGACGGCAACCACCGTTCGGCTTGGGAACGACGTGCAGAGGAGAGGCCCAAGGGCTGTCAGAACGGCGGACGATACCGAGGCGTTCCGTGGTTGAAAACTCCGTCCTCGCTACTGCAAGCTTAGAAGGGTTCAACCGCCGGGCCCTGGCGTAGACTGGGGGACCCTCGGTTGTGACGTGGTGCTCCACCCCATGCTTGGTGGTGAGCGCGGAGAAAGTGGGCAGCGTCAGGTCTGGACATTCAGCCAACAGCCTGAGAAAAATGTCCGCTCCCGACAGCGAGCCCGACAGCCCGTCGTACGCTGCCTCGCCAAGTGTACACACGAGGGAGGAAAACGCCAAGGCATCAACCAAGCGTTTATTTTTAACGTCCACCAGGAGACCGTGAGCACATAAAAAGTCTGCCCCGAGGAGGGGAAAAGAAATGTCTGCCTCCTCCCAGTCTCCCGTGTCACACAGAAACAAGCTTCCTGAGACTGTCGCTGACGAAGAGAAGCCTGCTCGTGCCGCCAACGCTCAGGGCCACTACCGAGCGCCGGCTCCCCCGTTTCCCGGAGGTTTGTAACTGCAGGGAGCGACACACTTCTTCGCGCTGGCCCCGAACCGCGCGTGGTAAAAACACTCTCCTGTGTCTCCACGCCGGCTTATTACTGTCTCGTCCAGCCTCCCCCAAGCCTTCTTAACTGTTGAGGGGGAGCTGAGTGTCACAGCTAGCGCCTCTGCACCGGGCTGCTGGGTAGCCAAGAAAAAACGGTCGGCCTCTTCAGCCAATGCACGGGGCTCCGTAATGGACGTGTTGGCTAGCGCTGTATGAACCCGGGAAGGCAAGTGGCGCAGGAACGTCTCCATAAACAAAACCCGGGGATCTTCCCCCCCCTAGCAGATTCAGCATTTTCTCCATCAGCTGAGATGGCTTGCTCTCCCCTAAGCATTGAATGTCAAGAATCTGGCGGGTCCTCTCCTTAGCAGATAAGCTAAATGTCTTAAGGAGAAGGGCCTTAATCGCCTCATATTTGCCATGGTGCAGGGGGTCTGCGATAAATCCCACCAACCTGGATGACGTGGAGCTTCCCATCGCTGCTACCACGTGGAAATATTTCAAATCCCCGTCACGGACTTGTCGGCAGGCAAATGCCTCCATGTGTGCAAACCACGCCGCAGCGGCATGCTCCCAAAACTCCGGCAGCTTTACAAAAACATCGCGATCAGCCATGTTCATTGAGTCTTCGGAAACTTTCTCGAAAACTTCAGGGTCACCAGTGTAGAGTCGATGAATGGGAGTCGGAGTGTTTAGTATGGAACTCCACACTTTATTATACATTGATCAAGACAAGGTGAGTACACTTACTGCTACTGCATGTCATGCTAGCCTGAATGAACACGAACCCCGGTACCCTCACTAACAGGTCCGGGTTGCAACACACACTAAACACACAGTGAATTATGTCATATAACGTGTCACCACACTATCACGTTTAATCGTGTTTTATGCCACTTGCTAAGACTTGATAAGTCGCTTGTAAAACACAGGAGGTATGGAAGCTAAGAACATCATATGTGGTAAATTGAACAGCTAATATAACACAACACATTAGTTGTATTTCCTTTAACTGGTGGATTATGGATATATAGTTGCTGATCGAAAGCTGGAACACAAACCACCAAATACGAAAACATAATTCAGATCCAGTCGTCATGACTCCACTCCGGAGGGATTCCCCGATCACTTCTTACAGTTTCTCATCAAGGGGGGTCTCCTGTCCCCGGTGCAAACACACTGCCTGAGGAAGGATGTGTATTCTTTTTGTCATGAACCTTTTTCGGACCACTTATTTATTTATTTTGGTGACGATCCGACCTCCATGCTGCTACTCTGGTTCAAACTGCATCCACCAAACAATGATTTATCTCCACCTCTCCAAAATATGACACGGTGTGAGATGTCTTTTTTAGCTGTTCTGTCGTCATTTCCTGCGATCTTCTTCATAAAGTCAGTCAGAATGAATGAATGAACGGGCGTTTCTTTGACTATTTATAGGCAAATATGGGCGTTTGGTGAATCGGAAAATGTTGGAAAATGTCTGTACCTATCTTTTGGATTGCTACTACGTAAGCAACCTTCCCACGTGAATCCTACGCACGGCGTTATAAATGAGGCCCCAGGCCTTGATATTAGCACACAATGCATTTGAGAAGGAAGTGTTTAAAACATTTTGTGCCAGCAGCAGAAGAACAAGGTCATTCTTTGTTTTCTGTAATGTAGAAAATGTACGAAGGAACAGAGTTATTCACATCATGTTGTTGTCACAGAAAATATAAACTAAATACATAGCTTAAAAAACAAAGAAATAAAGTGAAACAACCCTTTGGTTAGCCTTAGTAAAAGAATACTGTGAGATTACTAATATTTATTAAATGTGCTTTATCTGATATTACAGTTGCAGTAAAAAATGAGGGAACACGTTAATCTAGTGCATTTACACATTGGTTGGTCAAGTTTAAAACATGACAAGTCTCCAACAAACATTAATTCATTCGTCAGAGTTGCACTATAATAAATTGCAGTGCGGATATCGATTGCATGGCCTTGGCTGGGATCGCACATACCTGCTCTGCCCTGAATGATCGCCGCTGTTAGCTAACCATATCGTTTTTGAGAAGGGTCCAGACTGGACCCTCCAGTGTTCCACATCAGAATCAGAATCATAATTAGGTTTATTACCAGGTAGGTTGACACGTACGAGGAATTTTACTTGATGTCATGGTGCATACATACAGGTAAAACTAAAACACAGTTGGAGAACTATTTTACGAAAACTAAAATAACATTAAAATATATTTAAAATATAGCAGTATTTACATAGAAATATAATGGAATAAAAATCGGCAGCAATACAAAGAAACAGATATTGTGTAAATTGTGTGTGTGCATTAATGTAATTCATAGAGTCTGCATTGTGGCTGAGGTAAAGTATCAGTGGTCCTGATGGAGAGAGCTTCTGGTTCTGATGGAGTGCAGCCTCCTGCCAGATGGGAGGGGGGCGAACAGTTTGTGTCCAGGGTGGGAGGGGACGGCCCCTATCTTCCCGCCTCAGGGGCTCTAACTGTTTGTTCTTAATGAAAACAAATGAGTTCATAAAGCTGAAGCAACATCAGATTCCTGTAACACTGTAACACCTGTATTTGTGAACTCTGTAACAACACATTCAATCATGTTGAGACCTGATTTAATGTGTGGCCCAGTGGTTGTTATTTAGTGTATTCCTGAAAATGGTGTAAAATACTTGTTTTGTGGCAGGTCTTTCATATTCATTGTATTCTGTCATTGAGCACATATTTATGCTTTCTGCCAAATGCTCATATGCATTACTTAGTAAGTGGTGACATACATATTGTATTCTGGTAAATACTAAAAAATACATAACAATTAAAATTGCAAGCAGTTATATACGGGCCCGAGCAAGGTGTATGCTGCATTCCTAACAACGCACACCTGGCGTCTGAGGAAAGCGTTTAAGTCAGTCAAAGTCAACTCTATTGTGAATCTCAAAATGTGTTTGTACACATAGAAAGATTGAAATACCGTTTCCCACAGTCCGGAGGTTTAAAAAACTCACACATTAAAATGCAAGAAAACTCAATAATTTACTAAAAAACACAAAATGACCTTTTGTCAGCATCAGAAGGGAAAAGCCCTTCTTTGTTTTCTGGCTTTGTTCACTTCCTCCTTCCATGTTCCTTGAGTTTGTGTTTGACCTTTAATTTAATGTTTGTATACATGAGGTTAATCAAAGGTTAATCTAGATTAACCATTTACACATTGGTTGGTCAAGTTTAAAACATGACAAGGCTCCAACAAACATGTATTCGTCAGAGTTGCACTATAATAAATTGCAGTGCGGATATCGATTGCGTGGCCTTGGCTGGGATCGCACATACCTGCTCTGCCCTGAATGATCGCCGCTGTTAGCTAACCATATCGTTTTTGAGAAGGGTCCAGTGTTCAACATCAGAATCAGCTTTATCACCAGGTAGGTTGACACGTACGAGGATTTTTACTTGATGTCATGGTGCATACATAAAAGTAAAAGTAAAACTAAAATACAGTTGGAGAACTATTTTATATTTGGTTGTGTGAAAGCACAACCAAACACTGCTTGTTAGGGGGCGCTATAGAGCCATTTTGTGTGGGCCACTTATGAAACCCCCAATAAATATATATTCACACCTGACCCGACAAGTGTTCAAAAGGGAACTTGAGGTGCGTGTCGACAACAAATGTCTGGAGGTCCAGCAAGCCCCGAAGTATCTTGGAGTGCGTCTGGATCGGACATTATCCTTTAAAAAACATTTGGAAGAAGTCAAGGCCAAGGTGACATCCAGAGTCGCGCTGATCCGCCGCCTCGCTGGAACAACCTGGGGAGACGCTGCGAATATCCACTCAAGCCCTGGTCTTCTCTGTATCGGAATACTGCGCCCCAGTCTGGAGCAGAAGCCCTCATGCGAGAAAGGTCGACGTGGCTATCAATACCTCCCTCCGAACAATAACTGGATGCTTAAAGCCTACCCCTGTGTCCCTCTTGCCAGTCCTCGCGGGAATAGCACCGGCCGGCCTCCGACGGGAGGCTGCCACCCTCGCCCTGGCCAGGAAGGCACAAAAGTATGACTGGCACATCCTGCACAACACCACAATAACACCAGCACCTCCAAGCAGACTCAAGTCCCGCCACCCCTACAACAAAGCAGCTCAAGAGATGCTCAACTCCACCTCTGAGGACATCTCCAGAGATGCATGGTTGGCAGCAGCTTGGAAGCAGCAGTGGGAGTCAGCCGGGCCCTCCCGAATCCACCGTTACATCTGGGACCCAGGAGATGGCGCCATTGGAGGAGACAACCTACCGCGCCGGCAGTGGACCACTCTGTACCGTCTACGAACTGGAAGCCGGTCGCTTTAAAACATCGATGAGGACGTGGGGCTTGGCGGACAGTGCGGCATGCGAGTGCGGTGACCCTGAGCAGACCGCTGTCCATATAATCCCCATCTGCCCCTTATATAGACCACCCTCGGAAGCCGGCCTCTTCGACCTAGGACCAGAGATGCGGGCATGGCTACACAACACCGAGTTGGACCTCTCACGTTACACGAAAGAAGAAGAAGAAGTGCTCAAAACATCTCTGTCTTTTAAGCATTCTAAGGCCCTCAAAAAGGGTTGACTACCTAAATAACCTTTTAAATAAAACATTACCCTAACATACACAGAGCCCTTTATACATCCATAATTCCTATTTTGTGACTATCAAAAACATGTATAAATAACCATAAAATCTCACCGATTACATTTTTTTTTTTAAAGTAAGATGTTTTTGCTGTTGTTAAAGGACCAATATTATTTCCAAATACAATTTTGGCATTTAAAAAAAACAGAACAGCCCAGGCAAGGCAGAGGAACAGGTGCTGGTCTCGGGCGGATGACCTGGGGGCAAGGCAGAGTCCATGGAGGGGATCTCGGGCGGACGGCCCGGGGGCAAGGCAGAGTCCATGGAGGGGATCTCGGGCGGATGGCCCGGGTGCAAGGCAGAGTCCATGGAGGGGATCTCGGGCGGACGGCCCGGGGGCAAGGCAGAGTTCGAGGAGGGGGTCTCGGGCGGACGGCCCGGGGGCAAGGCAGAGTTCGAGGAGTCAGGGGGCCGGGCTCGAGGGCGAAGACCACGGCTGGGGAACTCAGGAGGCCGGGCTTGAGGGCGAAGGCCGCGGCACTCAGGGGGCCGGGCTCGAGGGCGAAGACCACGGCTGGGGAACTCAGGTGGAGCAAGGGCTGGTGTCGATTGGACCACCAACGCAACAGGGCAAGGAGTAGGCAGGACCCCCGGCACGACAGGTGACGGCGAGGCCTCCAACGGAACAGGACATGGGGTTGGCAAAACCCCCGGCAGAAGAGGTTGTCGGCGGGACCCGCAGCGGTACAGGACACAGGGTTGGCAGGACCCCTGGCAGAAGAGTAGTCGGCGGGACCCCCCAACGGGACAGGACACAAGGTTGGCAGGAGCCCCGGCAGAAGAGCAGTCGGCGGGTCCTCCAATGGCATAGGACACAGGGTTGGTTGGACCCCCGGCAGAAGAATAGTCGGCGGGACCCCCAACGGCACAGGACATGGAGTTGGCAGGACCTCCGATGAAACAGGTGTCGGCTGGACCCCCAACAGCACAGGACATAGGGTTGGCAAGACCCCCGGCAGAAGAGTTGTCGGCGGGGACCCGCAGCGGTACAGGACACAGGGTTGGCAGGACCCCTGGCAGAAGAGTAGTCGGCGGGACCCCCAACGGGACAGGACACAGGGTTGGTAGGACCCCCGGCAGAAGAGTAGTCGGCGGGACCCCCAACGGGACAGGACACAAGGTTGGCAGGACCCCCGGCAGAAGAGCAGTCGGGGGGTCCTCCAATGGCATAGGACACAGGGTTGGCAGGACCCCCGGCAGAAGAGTAGTCGGCGGGACCCCCAACGGCACAGGACATGGAGTTGGCAGGACCTCCGATGAAACAGGTGTCGGCTGGACCCCCAACAGCACAGGACATAGGGTTAGCAAGACCCCCGACAGAAGAGTAGTCGGCGGGACCCCCAACGGAACAGGACATAGGGTTGGCAGGACCCCCGGCAGAAGAGTAGTCGGCGGGACCCCCAACAGGACAGGGCATAGAGTTAGCAGGACCCCCAGCGGAACCTTCAACGGACCAGGACATTGGGTAGGGACTCGAGAGGAGACTTGAGATTGAACTCGAGAGGAGACTTGAGAGGTGACTTGAGAGGGAACTCGAGAGATGACTTGAAAGAGAACTCGAGACATGACTTGAGAGGGAACTCGAGAGGAGACTCGAGGTGACTTGAGAGGGGACTCGAGAAGAGACTAGAGAGGGGACTCGAGAAGGAACTCGAGAGGAGGCTCGAGAAGGAACTCGAGAGGGAACTCGAGAGGAGGCTCGAGAGGGAACTCGAGAGGTGACTCGAGAGGAGGCTCGAGAGGGAACTCGAGACGTGACTCGAGAGGGAACTCGAGAGGTGACTTGAGAGGGAACTCGAGAGGTGACTTGAGAGGGGACTCGAGTCAATCAATCAATCAATGTTTATTTATATAGCCCAATATCACAAATGTTACATTTGTCTCAGTGGTCTTCACAGTGTGTACAGAATATCAGTATGACAATACGACACCCTCTGTCCTTAGACCCTCACATCGTACAAGGAAAAACTTCCGAAGAAAACCCACAGATACTCGAGTATCTGCACAAACTACATATCATATGAAAGCTGAGACTCCATAGATTCCATTGCTATAAGTCTCATCACTGTACGACTTGATGTGGGAGTGGAAGGAAAGGCAGGAGTCAAAGATGACCCAGGTTGCGGACTTCAGGGGACTCATGTATAACGCCGTGCGTAGGATTCATGTGGGAAGGTTGCTTACGTAGTAGAAATCCGAAAAATAGGTACATACATTTTCCGCCATTTTCCGATTCACCGAACATTGCGTACCGGCGAGGAAAGTACATACGGCACTTCCTACGCCGGTTTCCCTTTATAAATCACAATCAACTCGAAATGCGTGCAGCTTTTGCGGGCTTCACGTAACGCCCATATTTGCCTATAAATAGTTTTTTATTCATTCTGACTGACTGCATGAAGAAGATCGCAGGAAATGACGACAGAACAGCTAAAAAAGACGTCTCACACCGTGTCACATTTTGGTTATTTTGGGGAGGTGGAGGTTAGTTTAGTTTATTTATTTTTTTCGAGCGTGTAAAACCAAAGAAAATACAAATGAAACAAAAGATGATACAGACATGATACAGTACTATACAAATGAATGCAATAACAAAACAAAATATTTAATTAACCCTCCGGTATCACTGTATAGCATTTTGCAATAACTTTGGTTGTGTTGGTGCAAATGGCCTGATTTTTTGTAACAAGGCTATGTTCTCGATCTATTTTAGAATTTCAATTTACATTTTTGAAATCGGTCTTTAATTCACTGTGTAACAAATCGACTACGCAAATTAGTCATGCGAGACAAAAATGTCCACTGCAAAATGCTTTGATAAAAACATTATATTAAAAGGTTTTTTTCACAACCTTTTTGGGTTCAATCTTTAAAACAACTTCCACCCTAATAGAAAATATAAAAAATGTAATAATTTCCAGGATTTTAACCCTTTAAATGCCATTTTGAATACAAGAAACCTTTGTTTTTTTTTCATGATGAAAACAGAGAAAATGTGTTATTTTCCAAAAAATACAAATCTGGGGACTGGCTCTTTTTTTTTATAACAGTCTTGGATATGTCAAATATTAGCAACAAAATTGAACTTTTTGGGGTTAAATCTTTCAATCAACTTCAGTCCTGATCAAAAACACCAAATCTTAAATTATTTTCAGGATTTTAACCCTTGCCAGTTTGAAAACATGAATTTGTGTTTTCTATGAAAAACATGCACAAAAAGGCAGTTATTTGACGTTTTTTTTTTAACACGTCAAAGATTAGCAACAACATTAATTTTGGTTGATTATTAGTTTTTGCACAGAATCAGATTAAACAAAAAAGTCACACATTAGCCACTCACGGACAAAAATGTCCCATCCACTCCCATTATAACCACATATTTTGATCTCTCCGCCATACCGGTATAAAATCATGCATTTTGTAATGTCAGGGTTTTATATTGGAGGAAATAGTTCAATTTGTCCCTTTTACTGTAAAAACCAGATGTGACATTTACCATTGAATTACATGCTTGTCATTTCTTGGTTTCTTTGCCTGTTGTATAATGGGGCCCTGCCAGCCATTGGAATACATGTATGCAACTAATATGATGTAGGTGTGTTGGTATGGATGTGGAAGAGTGGTATCAAGCTGAGAAATGTGTGTGTGTGTGTGTGTGTGTGTGTGTGTGTGTGTGTGTGTGTGTGTGTGTGTGTGTGGTGTGTGTGTGTGTGTGTGTGTGTGTGTGTGTGTGTGTGTGTGTGTGTGTGTGTGTGTGTGTGTGTGTGTGTGTGTGTGTGGATGTACAGTGTGTGTGTACAGAGACAACAATATACAGTAGATTTGGTTTACAGCAAGTCGCAGTTTTCACCTCATGTCTTTCTTTCTCTCTCTCTTCTTCTCTCACTCCCTCATTCCCAAACTCATACACACTCGTACATATTAAACCTCCTTATACCTTGTGTGTGTGTGAGTGATTGTGTGTGAGAATGAGACAGGAGTAAGTGTGCTCTCATGGCGTTTTGTTTTTCATTTGTGCTGTTTCATATGTCTTTGAGGTAAACAGATGTATGATCTTGACCCAGCTTGACCTTGATGTTTTGAATTGTTTGGACCTTCAAAGTCCTTTGATAATGTCTCTTTAGCAAGCAGACATACACAGCCATACATATACTCCTTGAAGTAAATAAAAACACCTGGCTGCAAAGCCAAAGCTTCAAATATGTGTAGTTTGGCTGGATGGTCATTTCATTCCTGTGATACGCAACAAGCAGTAAGATGAAGAGGAGCTTCTCTGTGGGACAAGAGGTCTCATGCAGCCCGTAACTTCAGCTGCAGGACTCATCCTCTGAAACAGAAACACCCTGAGAAGGAGAATCTGGTGTGGATCTGAACTGTGCTTGAAAGGAGTCAGCACAAAGATAAAACACTTTTTTGCCAAACATGAGAATCTGATGTGGAGTTTGTAGTGGAGTCTGATCCTTCTTCGTCCGACCCTTCCCCTGAAAGTGGAGAGGACACAGAGGATCCCATCCCGTAGCTGCGCTACATTCCTCTGCACTATCCTATCCGGAGGATCGTGTCCGTCATGGCAGTGGGTGGACATCAAAACATTTTCAAATCTGATTTCCCTCTCACGAGGAAACGCCACGCTATATTCCTGCTGCCAGAGGTTTGGTTTCAGGGCCCACGCGTTATGCCATTACGAGTGGCATAAATAAGAATTCATGAGGTGGAATCCTTCTTCGATTTATTCTTTACCCCTGAGATCATCAGCAGTATTGTCGACATGACACACCTGCATGGGGGACGTTCGGTGGCAAACTGGAGGGATGTTGATGCCACAGATGTTTGAGCAAACATTGGATAGGATAGTGCAGAGGAATGTAGCTGCGCTACATTCCTCTGCACTATCCTATCCGGAGGATCGTGTCCGTCATGGCAGTGGGTGGACATCAAAACATTTTCAAATCTGATTTCCCTCTCACGAGGAAACGCCACGCTATATTCCTGCTGCCAGAGGTTTGGTTTCAGGGCCCACGCGTTATGCCATTACGAGTGGCATAAATAAGAATTCATGAGGTGGAATCCTTCTTTGATTTATTCTTTACCCCTGAGATCATCAGCAGTATTGTCGACATGACACACCTGCATGGGGGACGTTCGGTGGCAAACTGGAGGGATGCTGATGCCACAGATGTTTGAGCAAACATTGGATAGGATAGTGCAGAGGAATGTAGCGCAGCTACGGGATGGGATCCTCTGTGTCCTCTCCACTTTCAGGGGAAGGGTCAGACGAAGAACGATCAGACTCCACCACAAGCATCTGATCATTTCTCTAAGCATGGCTTCACGTGGCGGCGCAACAAATATTCTTGTTACTCCTGTGGCAATCTCTGGTGCTATCATCCCCTTGGTGGTGTGATTGAGGAGGAGATCACTAAGCACTTTAGTGAACATCAGGCTTTTTTCATCCAAAAGGTTTTGTAATCCTTCATACATCTCAACCTCATCACCATCTTGTTGTTCCTCAGCAGGTCCTCAGCAGCTCCTCAACCTCCTCAGCAAAGGACCTCATCGATTCCTCTGTATCAACGTGGGATTCGGGGCAGAATTGTTCCTTCTTCTCTGCCCCCATCTGATAAATGAACTGTTTGGCCAACTATTTGGCAAAAAAGTATTTTATCTTTGTGCTGACTCCTTTCAAGCACAGTTCAGATCCACACCAGATTCTCCTTCTCAGGGTGTTTCTGTTTCAGAGGATGAGTCCTGCAGCTGAAGTTACGGGCTGCATGAGACCTCTTGTCCCACAGAGAAGCTCCTCTTCATCTTACTGCTTGTTGCGTATCACAGGAATGAAATGACCATCCAGCCAAACGACACATATTTGAAGCTTTGGCTTTGCAGCCAGGTGTTTTTATTTACTTCAAGGAGTATATGTATGGCTGTGTAAGTCTGTTTGCTAAAGAGACATTATCAAAGGACTTTGAAGGTCCAAACAATTCAAAACATTGAGGTCAACCTGGGTCAAGATCATACATCTGTTTACCTCAAAGACACATGAAACAGCACAAATGAAAAACAAAACGCCATGAGAGCACACTTACTCCTGTCTCATTCTCACACACAATCACTCACACACATACAAGGTATAAGGAGGTTTAATATGTAAGTGTGTATGAGTTTGGGAATGAGGGAGTGAGAGAAAAAGAGAGAGAGAAAGAAAGATATGAGGCGAAAACTGCGACTTGCTGTAAACCAAATCTACTGTATATTGTTGTCTCTGTGCACACACACTGTACATCCAGACACACACACACACACACACACACACACACACACACACACACACACACACACACACACACATTTCTCAGCTGATACCACTCTTCCACATCCATACCCAACACACCTACATCATATTAGTTGCATACATGTATTCCAATGGCTGGCAGGGCCCCATTATACAACAGGCAAAGAAACCAAGAAATGACAAGCATGTAATTCAATGGTAAAATGTCACATCTGGTTTTTACAGTAAAAGGGACAAATTGAACTATTTTCCTCCAATATAAAACCCTGACATTACAAAATGCATGATTTTATACCGGTATGGCGGAGAGATCAAAATATGTGGTTATAATGGGAGTGGATGGGACATTTTTGTCCGCGAGTGGCTAATGAGTGACTTTTTTGTTTAATCTGATTCTGTGCAAAAACTAATTATCCACCAAAATCAATGTTGTTGCTAATCTTTGACATATCCAAGACTGTGATAAAAAAGCCGACCCCCCCCAACATTCATTATATGGAAAATAACTGCCTTTTTGTGCATGTTTTTCATAGAAAACGCAAATTCATGTTTTCAAACTGGCAGTTCAAGGGTTAAAATCCTGAACATAATTTAACATTTGGTATTTTTGATCAGGACTGAAGTTGATTGAAAGATTTTACCCCAAAAGGTTTTGAAAAATATTAATCTGTTGTCATTTTAGAGCAGTTTTTGGAAGTGGACATTTTTGTCCCGAATGACTAATTTGTAACTTTTTTGTTCAATCTGATTTTTGTGCAAAAACTAATAATGCAAAAAAATCCATTTTGTTGCTAATCTTTGACATATCCAAGACTGTTATAAAAAAAAAAAGAGCCAGTCCCCAGATATGTATTTTTTGAAAGGGTTAAAATCCTGGAAATGATTACATTTTTAATATTTTCTATTAGGGTGGAAGTTGCTTTAAAGATTGAACCCAAAAAAGTTGTGAAAAAAACCTTTTAATATAATGTTTTTATCAAAGCATTTTGCAGTGGACATTTTTGTCTCGAATGACTAATTTGCGTAGTCCAATCGAATGATACCAGAGGGTTAATAATTGAATAATCTGTAGTATCATTGTCTGATAACAATAAAAAACAAAACTTTAGCTAATTACACGTCCGAAAAGGGGTCGGAAGAAGTTTACACTTATTTGATCCGACCCCTTCTCCCTTTTAAAAAAAATAAAAATTGTTACATCTTAATATATGTTAACATACAATATAAATGTATACTTTAACCTTGAATAATTTATATAATCATTCATATAATATATACAGGCAAGTTAAGAGAATTGTCTCTATATATTTATAAATATATATAGACACATATGTACATACACAAATTCATAAACATAAATTGAATACAAAACAAGAATATAAACAGTTATGGTTTAGTAGTGTCCTCCCTGTACCTTGTGAGAATTGTGTCTTTATACCTCTTTTTGAATAGTTTGATGTTTGGACATCCCTTTAGCTCCTCACTCACATTGTTCCAGATCTTCATCCCACAAACAGAAACTCAAAAACGTGTATTTGTTGTGCGCACCCTAACATAAGTGAATATAAATGAACCACGTAAATTATAATTCCCTTGTCTTTCATTGAACAATATCTGAATATTCCCAGGTAATTGAAAGTGTTTTTCCTTAAACATGATTTGTGCAATTTGGAATTCAACAAGATCTGACAGTTTTAATAATTTTATCTCTAAGAATAATGGGTTTGTATGATCCCTATAGCCGACATTTTTTTCGAAGTCCAGGACTATAATAATAATTAGCGTTTTTTTTTACCATGTCAGTGTTATATGTAATGCTTGTAATGTTATGTAAATATGAATTAGATTTATTTATTGAAAAAAAACCATTTTAAATTAAAACTATAGCTCCACTTCCATGTATGATCAAAGTGACAAGGCAGTTCCTTGAACTTGGCATTTTAAATAAATTGCAATTTACATATAAAACCATTTTTTATTTATTTTGTATTTAGTACCATAGCAAAGACTATCTCTATTTATTCAACATATATAATTAATGTGATTATTAGGTCAACGTCATGTATTTTGGTGTCTGCAAAAGTAAGTGACAGCACTTCCACCTTTTCTGTAGAATGTAGAATTCATTTTCAAACATTGATTAAAGCCAATCTTAAAATGATTAAACAAACGCCTGTTTGAGACTCCTCAGTGCACACAGGAACATAACTTGGAGAAATAAATAAATACGGATATGTTATTTAAAACCACCTCGAATATGTTGTGTTAATGTTATGAAATGTTTTCTCATAAATGATGCGGTGAGCAGAAGGACAGAATTACGTCTAAACTGACGCCGTGTTGCATTTCTATAGACTGTAGATACGAGCATGGTTTTATATACTATCACGTTTAATCGTGTTTTATGCCGTTTGCCAAGACTTGATAAGTTGCTCGTAAAACACAGGAGGTATGGAAGCTAAGAACACCATATCTGGTCAATTGAACAGCTAATATAACGCAACACATTAGTTGTATTTCCTTTAACTGGTGGATATAGAGTTGCTGCGGGGGGGGTTGAGGGGGGGGTTGAGACGCACAGGCTGCAGTGGAGACGCTGCGCACAGCTGATCGACAGCTGGGACACAAACCACCAAATACAAAAACATAATTCAGATCCAGTCGTCATGACTCCACTCCGGGGGGATTCCCCGATCATTTCTTACAGTCTCTCATCAAGGGGGGGTCTCCTGTCCCCGGTACAAACACACTGCCTGAGGAAGGCTATGTGTATTGTTTTTGTCATACCACTTATTTATTTAGTTTGATGACGATCCGACCTCCATGCTGCTACTCTGGTTCAAACTGCATCCACCAAACAATATGATTTATCTCCACCTCCCCAACATAACCAACCATGTTCTGTCGTCATTTCCTGCGATCTTCTCCATGCAGTCAGAATGAATGAATGAATGGGCGTTTCTTTGACTATGTATAGGCAAATATGGGCGTTACGTGAAGCCCGCAAAAGCTGCACCGCATTTCGAGTCGATTGTGATTTACAAAGGGAAACCGGCGTAGGAAGTGCCGTACGCACTTTCTTCGCCGGTACGCAATGTTTTGTGAATCGGAAAATGTCGGAAAATATCTGTACCTATTTTTTGGATTTCTACTACGTAAGCAACCTTCCCACGTGAATCCTACGCACAGCGTTATACATGAGTCCCCAGGGCCTCAGCCCCTCTCTCTGCAACTGGCTGCTGGACTTCCTCACAGAGAGACCACAAGCTGTACGGGTCAACAACAACACCTCAAACACCCTCATACTGAGTACGGGGGCCCCCCAAGGATGTGTGCTGACCCACGACTGCAAACCCAACTTCAGCTCCAACCACATTGTGAAGTTTGCTGACGACGTTACTGTGGTGGGTCTCATCAGCCACAACGATGAGACTAACTACAGGAAGGAAGTGAACCATCTGTGTTGTTGTATTTGCTGTAAAGTGTCTCTACTGTAGGCTAATTTTATTATATATACAGCACTTTGGCTCGACCAAAAATCGTTTATAAATGTGCTATTTAAATGAAAATAAATAAAACTTGAACCAGCTGGTCCTGTGGTGCCAAAACAACAATCTCCTCCTCAACCTGGAGAAAACAAAGGAGATTGTTATTGACTTCAGGACAACCAACTACCAACCCCCTCTCCCCCTGACCATCAACGGTGCTGCTGTGGAGCAGGTGAGCGGCACCAAACTCCTGGGTGTAACCATCACAGATGACCTCACCTGGAGAAACAACACCACTGCTCTAGCGAAGAAAGCCCAGCAGCGCCTGTACTTACCTCCAACCGCAAAGCACTCAGCATTGTGGGTGACTCCACCCACCCCTCCGACAGCCTCTTCAGCCTCCTGCCTTCAGGGAGAAGGTTCCGCAGCCTCAGCTCGCGCTCCACCAGGCTGAGGAACAGCTTCCTCCACCAGGCGGTCAGGATGCTGAACTCTCTCCCCTCCCTCCCTCCCTCCCTCCCTCCCTTCCTCCCCTCTCTCTCCTCTCCCTCTCTCCCTCTGACATCTCTCCCTTCTCTCCCCTGCCCCAAATGGACCTGGACTTTAACCCCCCCCCACCCCACACACACAAACACAACCTTCCCTCATCCAGCAGCAGTCACTTTTCTTCTCATCTCCGCTGCTACTGCTACTGTTTCTGTTGATTGTGTTTTTTGTTTTAATTATATTTATTACCTAGTACTTATTACTTAGTTTTGATACCCCTTTTATCTAGGACCTTTTTGTATCTTGTTATATGTATATATGTCACACTGTGGGACTGCGAGAAACGGTATTTCTAATTTTCTGTATGTATAACACGTGGAATTCTTGACAATGAAGTTGACTTTGACTAAAGGGCCAACGCATCACACTTCAAGTGCACCTCCACACAATATAGTTCAATGCTATTCGGTAATATGATTCATTATCTCATACGTCCCCGTTGTCATCAAGTAAAGTAAGAAACTCTGTGCATCAAACTGCCTGATACTGTTGTTCTTTTGGGGGATTAATCGGCTCGGTATTCCCCTCCCGGATGATACTCCCGCACAACGGGTCTAATCACCAAACACCATTACATTCATCTGTGTATTTCTTGGAAATATATATATTGTTGGATCAGAAACATGTCTCTACTGAATGAAATTGGAATTAGGGTTTGTATATATAAATGATTGTATGTATGGAACTATTAACAGAGCTTTCTCTGTATTTCTGTGGAGCAGTTGGCTTACACATTTCATCTTTACATGAGGTTGTTTTCATTTCTGGAAGCATGTTATGTAAGAAGTCTGCAGAAAAGATGACCAATCAGTGTCAGGGAAGTGTCTCTGCATTCCTACAAGAGACTTCCTGTTTATCTCATCAGGAAGGTGTTATCTTGCCATGGCCCATCACGATAAGAACTGTTATGACAGATGTGTTCAGGTGTGAGATAGGAGGTTCTTATGGAATCGGTGTGGGCCGGGTTTTTCTGTTTAGCATAAGGCTAAGACATGCTTTATCAACATTAGAATGATGAGATATAAAACAATAGTATAAGTAAAAGTCAACGAATATCTGTTTTGTTAAATTTATTATTTTGATTACATCTATATATGTTCACTCTGTTCTTGAGCAACATATAAAATAAAGTTCAGACCTGACTTTACACTGAGGGCCAGTTGTTGTTATTTATTGTATTCTGGAAGAAGTGTCTCATCCACTATATTCTGACTAACGCGGTAACATCCATAGTTTTCTTGCTATTGACTTTATATCAATTGCATTCTGGTAAATTGTATATATTCATTGTAATCTGGTGAATGGTGGCTTACTTATTGTGTTCTGAGCATTACTGGTTAAACTGGTGAAAGTTACCTAAAGCATTGCATCTTGGTCGAGATGACCTGAATCATTTTCAGCTTTACTTTCAAACTGTTTATGTTAGAATAATATTCAAAAGACTCGTTGTAACCCTGACCCTAGTTGGTCAAACATATGGTCCACAACAAGGCGGCCATCTTGAATTTGGTCAGATGTTGTACTTGGTGCTTTGTGCTGATGATCCATTACAGAGCACTTTACATTTCCACATGATATGCTCCAGGTTCTTCTGGTGATAACTGATCTTGAAGATGATTTCAAGGTCTCAGAAATGTATTGATTAGATCTCGTTCAAATGAAGCTGGCGATGCCATGTTAAGTATCAGCAATTCCTCTCTTAACAGGAAGTGACATCATACGATCATGTGGAGGAGCTCTAACATAAAGTGCATTACCTTTGGGGTGGTGAATGAGCGACATTCTGAAATATAATTGTCACATAATGAGGTCAGAGTAATCAAGGAAGTACAACTCAGAAACCTACTTTTGAAAGCCTTACTTTGGAATTAAAAAGTAGGCCCCTTTCATTCCACCCCATGTGTGGAATATAAAGTAAACATAAACAAGTCGGCCGTTGTGTGCCTTCATTCCCTTTTTTTAGAAGTTACTCATAAAACTGAATTACATAATCTGGAAACTATTCAACTATTCATGCGCAGTAGATTACAGTATATCACATCTTATATCACTGTCTGCACAGGTACAGGATGTCTGTAAAAACAACTAGATGAAATGCTATCCTTTATTTCTTTGTAACAGGTGACTTGGTATTACTGATGTCACCCGTTTAAGACATGTTCTTTCTTGTCTGTGGAAATACTGCATCCCGAGCACAGTGGACTTTCTGTCTATCTGTTTATAACATGGTCATAGCATAATTCTGAGGAAGCCGTTACAGCCTGTTAGGCAGGTCACATTGGGAAATGTTTTGGCAGGTGTGTTCAGGAGTGACAACAGGACGTCAGGGGAGGAGAGTATCTGACAGTATATAAGTCACCTCACAACATCACATTTCATCAGACTTGAAGCTCCTGCTGGAAGTCAGAAGACCCTCACCCAACTCTGCTGATCTACACAACTTCACCAGGTGAGGACTAACAGACGAACACACATTTATTATAAAAACTTTACTTTTCTTTGTAAAACAGCTGCTAGATTAGTGTCTGCAGGGATATACTGCATTTGTAGCCACAATACAATGTCAACGTTCAATACTTCTTAACAAAAGTTTAAATCGGTTTCTGAAGTCTGTGCTGTTTCTTCTCAACAGGTTGAACAAATGGACTTAGATCTCATGAACGTTGCTGCCCTCGGAAGACCCTTCACCCTAGGGATGCTCTATGATGCCCGGAAAGATGAACTGGTCCCAGGTAAGACTTGACTTTGACTACTTTGATATTTAAAAAATAATTTCTAAAATATTTCTGCCTGTTGTGAAAATGTAAGTAGAGTTTACCAACTGTGACAGTCACGTTAGTGTTATTTATTTTCTGTCACAAAACTTCATAAAAGTCTCAACATACATAATATCCTCTAGAGCAGGGGTTCTCAAAGTTTTTATGAGTGAGGGCCAATTTAGGTACCCAATATTGGATTGAGGGCCGCCCAAGAAAAATCGGAACACAAAATAATTCCAAAACAAATCCTTTCTTTATTGTACTAACCAATTACCGCAACTCGTGAGATGCCTAGTTGCCATGCAACCAGTATTCTAGCAAACTTTCCACAAACTGTCATTCATAATTTAGGAATGACAACCCAGGGGGCGCAGTTTTACCATTCTTAACCCTCTGGAGTCTAAGGGTATTTTCTCGATTTTTAGATGTTTTCTTAAATCACCTTTTAAATGTATTTCTTCTAACATGGCACCCCATGTGTTAAATATCAAAATGTTCAGGACAATCTCTGGTCTTGCTATATATGCAAATTACTCACCTTAGAGCACTGTTTGATGAGATAAGTAGCTCAAAAGTTTAAAATGTGAAATCCGATTTTTGGAAAATCTTCAAAACTCTTGTGAAAACACAAATGTACTTATGTGATCGAATTGTTTTGGTGTTTTAGATTTGGTTACCAAAGTCCTAGGATCACAAAAGCAGTGAAATATTTGAATTACACTGTATATAAATGTGTTATTCATGTCTAAAATGAAAAACATTAAATTCAAATTTTGAGTAAAACAGGTGTTTATCACTCTACTTTCACCACAGCAGGGACTGAGATACATCAGGACTGAATAAGGACTTCATATTACATACCAAGGTTCATGTGATGTGTACAAATACAAATTGAGCATTCAACCTTTTTTTTTCAACCAACAATTTATTATAAATATGTTTTTTTCAACCAACTATTTATATAAATATAAGAAACTGGAAAATCTCACTATTTACAATATTGAACATCAGAACTTTCAACCAACTATTCATTATAAATGTCAAGACAGTGTCACGGTCTTTGTCTGTCTTCCAAGACATTGGGTCTGGCTGCTGTGAAGATGGGGGTGATGGTGCATGGGCTGCTGTGTAGGTGGGGTGTACAAGTGCTATACGAGACCTCCACGAGACCTCCTTGCTGGCTGGGTTGAAGGTGATGGCTGTGGTGGAGCCTTTGTGCTGAGGTGTATCTTGACCTGGTGGCAGCCGCAGATGGAGGTGGAGGCAGCTGTAGTGATGCTGGTCTGCTGGTCCTTGGTGGTGATGGTTCTGGTGAAGGCCCTTGAGCCACAGTAGATCTTGACCTGGGGGCAGGCACAGATGGATGTTGTGGCTGCTGGATAAACGCCGCCTGTGTAGGACAATAATTACAACTAATTTCATTGAAATAAAGTTCAAGTAAAATGTTGCTCAAGCACAAATAACAATGCACACATAAAAATAAAGTTGGGAGGTTGCAGAAGGAGTCTCTCTCGCTCTCTCTCTCTCTCTCTCTCTCTCTCTCTCTCTCTCTCTCCTCTCTCTCGCTCTCTCTCTCTCTCTCTCTCTCTCTCTCTCTCTCTCTCTCTCTCTCTCTCTCTCTCTCTCTCTCTCTCTCTCACACACACACACACACACACACAAACACACACACACGCACAGGTATTTCCAGTTACTTTACATTCAGTATAAAATCACAGACACACATATACATAGGCTACATCTGATTACAAAGTCTCATCTGTACAGGACGGTAAAATAATAACAGGCACACATATAAATAAATCTATGACAAAGTCTCATCTGTACAGGACGGTAAAATAATAACAGGCACACATATAAATACATCTATGACAAAGTCTCATCTGTACAGAACAGTATGATAAAATAATCGATGGCAAAAACATGTCACTGTAAATGTCTCCGTTGTGGGATGAATACATGATTAATTTAATCATCTACACATGTAATCTCACTTTTACACACCAACATAACGTTAACACAGAGTAAACGTTTGCTAATGGAGAGTCTATTTTGTCCCAATAAAAAGTTCATGACTATCGATAAAAAATATATATCAATAAACCTATTGTTCATTTTCGCGGTATTCCCCCCACATTGCCAGTACACTATTACTGTAATATTTACACTTACCCATGACCAAATGGATCCTTGTTGTTGTCTTTGTATTCTTCTTCTTCAGAAGAGTCGAAGACTTCAGGTTCTGAGGCTCTATCTTCACTGCTGCTAGCGAAAAAAATCTCTAGCGAAGTCGGCAACTGTAAAGTTTTTTTTAGCCATTTTATCTGTCTCTCTCTTTCTCCTCAAAGACGTAAACTGATGGGAGACACGTGGTTTATGTTTTTTTTTACTTGGTGGGTAGGCCCTTAGTGATTTCTCGATGTCCATTGGTCATTTCAGACGATGGCTGCCGGCCGAGATTTCCTTGACGGACACACAAATCCACCAATCCCACACAGTGTAAAGTCAAGCTGCTTTTGAGCGGCCATATTGGCTGCTGTGCCCTGGTTACAGTCTCACAGGAGATACCGCTGGAAAGCTACTCATTCTAATTCTTACTAGATACAACCATGGAGGATTAAAATATAACGCATGCATTTCAGCGTGTCACATTAACTATCGCGGGCCGCCAGAAACATGTCCGAGGGCCGCCATTGGCCCGCGGGCCGCACTTTGAGAACCCCTGCTCTAGAGTCTAGACTTAACATTTTATTGTAATGACATTGTGTGGTTTTTAGAGGTGATCCTATTGTCTCTATGTAGTGCAGTTTCCATTTGTATCTCGATATTTTATATTTATTCACTGCTTTTGATGTTTGATTGTATTCTCTGGACTTTAATTCATAATTATTGTGCTTTTAACTATTGCCTATGGACTAGGGATACAAACACCCTTTCTGTTTAACTAGCATTTTCTTCTGAAATGTTATTAATATAAAGGGTTGAGTTTTAAGATGGGTGTGACCCCCGCCTCCCATGCACATATCATTGTTAGCACAGTAACTTCAGGGTTAACTCTTCTTTGTAACTTATGCTGAACACATTACCTGCTCCAGAGCCTCTCACGTTTTTATCCACTCATGTAAAAGCATCGTCTACTGAACAATCTAAGCTTGGTGCACGGATCGTGTAATAATATTACACAGATATGAAGAAATTAAAGGGTTTACTTCAAATGACTTTATTACCGTGCAACACTTTGGGGGTTGTGAAGTTACAGTGGCCCAGACTATATGCATTATAAGTTTTTTTTTCATACTTTCATTCATGCAGCAGCTGATTTTAGGGTTTCTAATTAAAACAATTATAATAATTGAAGCTGCAAGCAGCGATGAGCGGGTCTTCGACAATCCGCGCAGATTCGCTGTTGTCCGCACGTCGACGCGCCACGCAGATGTTTTACGGACTCGGTCATTAGCAAACGTGGGTAGTTTCAGGCCGATCGGACAATGTCCATGGGAGTAACAGCAGTAACATTTGTTTGTTTACGTGAAAGTGGTGGGAGATTACGTTAAAACCGGAATTTATTATACCTATTTTCACATTTTCACCAATCCTGACGCGCGTGCAACATTTGTAGAGTTTTTATATATGTTCTGGGGGTCAAATTTCCGTTCAAAGTGGGAAATGAAAATCATAATAATAAGAATAATCCTATCGTCGATATCAATAATGAATTGCGCAATTCGCCCGTCTGTGTGCGCACGTGTGTCCCCCATGTTGTGAGGAGTGTTTCTGTCCTTTCGCCCGTCTCTTTCCCAATGTTTTTGTGTGTTTTGCAGGTTTGATTAGAATAGGGTCTTCTCCGACCTCTGTTCTCAGACCCTAATAATAAACCCACACTGTCTGAAGGTAGCCTACGCCTGCTTGACGTGTTGAATTATATATTATTGGCAGTAATATTGTGAACCCTTTCATTCACACATTTACATTCTGAGGGGAGTTTTTTACTTGCTGGTCCTCCTGCATTTGACAGTTTTAATTAACTATGAACTATGTTAAGTCTGGATAATGTGTTTGAACTCATGGATGTAGGGTTAGGTTTTTCCTATTTGTCTATTATTATGGTTTACTTTCCCTTTGTGAAATATGACACTTTTGACAGTACCCTTATCCATGTTTAAGATTAGTTTGTGATTGTTGCTACAAACTATTACAGTTTTTCAGGCGAGAAACTATTTCAGTTACCGATATGTGATGATTTCATCCCAAAAACGTATTCAAAATATTTCAGAATGTACGTTGATGTTTGGAGCTGTGAGGAAAAAAGAACACATCAGCAATGTTTTTGTAATGGCTCTCACTGCCTGAACCTAGACACAGGTCCGAACTGCAAGTCTAACCATAGGGGGTTAAATAATAACTCATATTTACATTACGTGAGCCACCAATTTGGCGGTAGCTTTTAAGATAGGTAGCCAAGGTAAGCTAGCCAGCTAGGTAGATATATAGCTGACGTTAACTAATCTGATTTACAGATAGAAAGATAGATAATGTTTGATAGTTAAAAAGCTAACGTGTGCTAGCTAAATAGCTAACGATGGCTTGCTAATCAGCCGACTGACAGGTTGAATGATTGGGCCTCTGGTAAGTTTGTTTATCTAAATGTCAGCACTGTGGACCTTTTGTCTTCTGGCAGTGAGAGTTATTTGAAACTGTCCACATGAGCTTTAGACTGCAGTCTGACCGGCCCACACATATTTCATGGACAAGATGCTGAATTATTTGTTTCTGTTTATTTAAAGAAAGTTTCGCCCTGCTTTATCAGGTAACTTATGCTTTCCAATTTCTTTAGGTTTAAAATTATGGGACGATAAAGTTCTACAAGCCAGCGTCACTGAGAGCTCTAAACACAGCAGTCATTTTGAAGTCTCTGGATCTGATACCACCGAATCCAAGTCCACTCTGATGGATATTGAAGCTTCTCTGAAGCTCAGTTTCATGAGTGGACTGATAGAAGTTGGAGGATCTGCCAAATATCTGAATGATGAGAAGAAATTCAAGAATCAGAGCAGAGTGACGTTTCAGTACAAAGCTACCACCAACTTCAAACAGTTGTCAATGACTCAACTCAAAGCGATGAGCCAACAACAAACAGATCTCATCAAGAATGGCTGGGCGACTCATGTAGTCACAGGCATCGTGTATGGGGCAAATGCCTTCTTTGTGTTTGACAGTGAGAAGTTAGAAGCCAGCGAGGTTCAGGACATCCAGGGCAGCATGCACGCTGTGATAAAGAAGATTCCTGCTTTAGATATTGAGGGAAGTGTTAAACTCAAGCTGACTGATGAAGAGAAAGCCCTGACTGAGAAATTCTCCTGCAAATTCTACGGAGACTTCATTCTTGAAAGCATCCCAGCAACATTTAAAGATGCAGTGCAGACCTATGTAGAACTTCCACAGCTACTGGGAACAAAGGGAGAGAATTCAGTCCCAGTGAAGGTCTGGCTGATGACGCTGAAACTGTTTGAACCTGCAGCTACTGGGGTGAGGACAGATATCAGCATTGAGTTAGTGAGGAAGGCACAGGAAGCTCTGGAGGAGTTAAGGGAAACACAAATGAGATGCAACGATTCTCTGGAAGACAAAGTGGTAGAGAGTTTCCCCGTGCTTCACGAAGAGTTGAGCACTTTCCTCAAACTGTGTGGTTATTATAAAACCAACATCCAGCAAGCCATGGCAGAGAAACTTCCCTCCATCCGAGAAGGAAAGGAAGAGGAGAGCTCACTGGAAAAAGTCTTTGAAGACGGGCACAAGTCACCATTCAACCATGAAAAACTAAACAAGTGGCTGAGTAACAAAGAGAGAGAAATCAACGTCATCAAGTCCTGTGTCGACACCATGGAGGGAGTAAAGATCGTCCTGAACCAGAACGAGCTGGACAGAGAGGTCTTTGCTTCAGGTGTAGAGGATGTTCTGTGCTTTGTTTTCACCTCCATGCTAAAGGGTGATATCTACCTTGATGAGATGGCTGACTTCTTGAAATCAACCAAGTTAGGAAGTACCCATGAAGAGGAGTGGTACTACTCCGATGAAGTTCTGAAATCAATGAGAGAAAAAGCCACATCTTTACAGGGTGCTTCCAAAGGGCTGAAGAACAACAGCAAATTCCGTTTCCTCATAACGGCCAAAACCAATGACAACTACAAAGGAGCAAGCATCTACCACTACAAGAAAGGCCAGCTGGTCAATGAAGACTTTCAACGCCAAAAGCCTTCTTCTGTGGAGACCATCACAGACAAGAGAGATCTGATCTGGTGTAAGTCAGGCTTTTTTGAGTAAAAAATGTGAGTTCTCCAGCAGTTTGACCATCAAAGTTACTGATAAGATACTTTGTTATGTTTTCTCCATCAGATGCCTGTGATCTCCATCTGGACCCAAACACTGCCCACAACCGTCTCACTCTGTCTGACGGAAACAAAAAGGCAACAAATGGAGCATGGCATGATTATCCTTCTCACCCAGAGAGGTATAGATCAGACCCACAGGTGTTGTGCAAAGAGGAGTTATCTGGGTGCCATTACTGGGAGGTAGAGTGGAGTACCACTGGCAATGAGTGTGTGTTTGCTGCTGTTTCATACAAGGGAGTTGACAGAATAAACAGCAAGTTTTGGTTTGATCCAGCATGCTGGTGTTTCGGCAATGAAGCCAAACTTAAGGCATTCCATGCCCGCAAGCTGGAGTGGCATGTACCTTATCCCATTGGTGAGTTCAGTAGATTCGGGTTGTATCTGGACTGGCCTGCTGGCACGTTGTCCTTCTACGGAGTCTCCGGCCACACACTGACTCACCTGTACACCTTTCGCACCACATTCACTGCGCCTCTTCTCCCAGGCCTCAGGGCTCATTTTGATTCCAACTATGCCTACCTGTGTCCAGTTGAATTGTAAATTAACTGGATTCATACAGCGCCTTTCCAGTCTTTACGACCCATCAAAGCGCTTTTACATTGGCAGCCATTCACACACATTCATAGAGGCAGAGGCTGTCACACACCTGCTCAGTAGCCTAACGTTCACACACATCTACACACAGTCGGCCATTCTTGGTCTGCCTAAAGTTTAAAATGGAAACCTATAACATCCCAATTTAACTTAAACTTGCTTCACAAAATAAAAAATGCATTCAAAGAGGGACAGGGGAATGTTTTATTATTGCTTTCAATAATTTAGCTTATATGATGAAGTACTCTGGGGAGTGGTCTTCACTGTACTCTGGTTAGAGTTCCCATTCATTAACATTGTGTGCAGTTATTGTCTGGTGTGAAGCGGGTAAACCTGTTGAACACCTGAGAGGTCAACATGTCCCAACTCCTCCCACTAAGGCAATGATGAAGAACTCTTAGCTTCTTGGTCGCTCTAAAGTTTGATATGGCAACCTAACATCCCATTCTAACTTTAACGTGCTCCACAGAATCACACATTCATTCAAACCCAGAGGGACGAGAACAAATGAGGATATAAAAAAGTGACTTGTTTTCAGTGAATGTTGATTTCATCATCTTCTCAAACTGTTTAAAGTCGATGCTTTACGAACAGTTGAACAATATTTCTTCATAGGAACTTTCTATCGTAGTAACATATACTCAAGCATTATATATCCGGCAATCGCTCTGTCAAAACTGATGTTGAAATACAATATAAACATAATGGGGAAACATAGTTGCTTATTCTGTTGAATTTATGCTCATTATTTTAGGACATAAGGTTCTTCAAGAGCCAATTGCTTTTGCTTTGTCTTTTTTTAAAGCGAGTTATATTTAGAGAACACAAGAGGAGTCTTTTCTCTCATGAAACCGGTGTGGGTGGGTTTCTCTGTTGAGGTCAAGATTAGACATGCTTTATCAACATTAGAATGATGACATATGAAATCATAGTTTAAGTCAAAGACAAAGAATATCTGTTTTGTTAAATGTATCATTTTGATTATGTTGGGAATATCCTATCACTTATTTCAGCATTTGTTTATTTCCTTCTTTGTGCAGAACTCACAGCTCATGAATAAAAATGCAGAACTTGTTTTGTTTGAGAGAATCACTGTTAACACCATGTAGTTGGAAATATTGCTGATGAAGCAACATCAGATTCCTATAACACTTCAACATCTGGATATGTTCACTCTGTGCTTTAATAAAGAGACCTGACTTTACACTGAGGGCCAGTTGTTGTTGTTTTATTTTAAGAAAGTGTTTTATATTATGTTATAGTTTTAATTATGTTGTTTTGTCAAATCTAAATTAATATTAAACTTCTAAGGTTCTTTGACTGCAACACTTTCCCCATAGATACATCTTTTATGGAAAGTTGCAAAGAGGATTTTTTGGTCAACAATATTATTATTCTTGGTACATTTTATAAACACTAATCTATGCATGAAAGTGAATCTTAGGTTCTATGTATATCATAAGTATTTCCTTATCAAGAAGACCCTCCCCCTCATGTACAAGATGCACCTGGATTCCAAGGACATGCTTTGCACCTGGATTCCAAGGACATGCTTTGCACCTGGATTCCAAGGACACGCTTTGCACCTGGATTCCCAGGACACAGTAGATTTTCATCTTTCTGATTGATGGTGTCAGTCAGGTTGAATTGACGCATGAAGGGAGTGTTGGCATCTCATTGGACTGCACTGTAAAAAAAGTTTTTTCACAGAAATGTACTGTATTATTTTACAGACCTTTCTTGTTTTTCTATATTACGTGTAAATACCATACAAATACAGTAAATTAGTTTTATTGAAAAATAAATAAAGGTTTTATTCTGTAAATTGGTTTGATGAGAAATTATCGTTTTTTACAGGATAATTCCATTGTTTAATTGTCTTGAATGTTAAATTACATTGATTTCTATGTAAAAACACATAAAATACACATAATTTTACTGCATGTAAAATGAAGGCAACTTTTTTTTTTTGTTGCAGTAAAACCTTAAAATTAATGTAACAAAATGTAAAAAAACTAAAAATAACTGTATTCTGTACTGTTGTAGAATAAAAATAAATCTTATTATAAAACATCTCTAAAATGTTAAATAAATGTATACATCTTCACAAAAAATGTAATATCTTGCAGAAATACCCAAAAATGATTTTGTGTAAATAAAGTAGTTTTCATAGTATACTAAAATAGTTAACTGTAAAAAAAAGTGTCAAATAAAAAAATACGTAAAATGTATGTAAAAAGCTACGGCACTTAAAATGGAATCCAGCCATACAACGGCAGACAAGATAAGCAGGATTGGAATGAGTCCACAACACTCCTGATTGGTTGATATAAACGTCATCGAAAAAACCTGCCAATGAGCACTGTCCGCGCCTTCCAATCCAATTTGAAACTTCCACGTCAGTTTGAGCGGCTCTCCTGCGGAGCTACAGCTGTCTGTATGTCTGCTCACGAGTTTATGGACTAATATCGGAATAGTTTTACATCTACACGTTAAATATGGGCATCGGGACGTCAACAGAGAACAGAAGACTTGAGATCTGGTGAGTCCTGCAACTTTAATGGAGTTAAACATGTATTTAGATAATCCTTAGTTTGTGAATGTTTAATTGTGTATTTAAGGTTACGTTTCTTCTTCTAGTTCAGTGAGTTTTGAGTGATGAGACATATATGTTAAGGGAATCTGTGGAATCTCAGCTTTCATATGATACGTTTGTGCAGATAGCATGAAGTAAAAAAGATCGCTTTTGCCAGTTATGTGCTAAAGTAGCGTTAGCCCCGTTAGCTTGACTTGTGTTTCGTTTAGTTAAAAATGGTTAATATCGTCAGTTAGCTGAGTTTCTTCCCGTTAAGTGGGTAAGCATCATTAATAGGTTGTTACATTTTAAGAAGTCCTGAGATGCTGTTTCTTGCAAGATGTCCCACCGGCGGGACAATCGGGCTATACAGGTTAACAAGGTGGCTGCTAACGTTAGCTTAATGCATAGTGCAGTGCTGCCATCCTCTTGTCTCCAACGCGGGACGATTACACATAAACGTGCAGCAGGGTGTCACAGTGTTGTCGCCAATCTTATTGTAAAGTTTCACAGCTTTTTTACAGCGGAATCCAGTTTGTTAATGTTCAGTAGCCAACAGCTATGATAGCATAAACTGCTAACCACTAACGTTTGGCTAACTTGCTAGTTAGCTCTGCTCTATATTACAAGCTAATATGACTAGCTAATGTCACATTGTGTGAACTAAAATAGTTGTTGTATTACTACATCATACATGCCTGGTCCAAATCTCTGCTAAAATTATTATTTTAGCAAAATTATCATTAAAGTATCTTTTATTTTTTTGCTTTTGTATCACACTTGGCATAAACTATTTTAGTTCATCAATTAGAACTGGAGAATTAAAATAATGATTTGTGGTAATAAAAAACAATGTATTTAAAGAAACACTCAGCCATGCATGAAATAACATAGGAAATAATACGGATAATTGTTTACCCATGTTGTGCCTTAGAAGTGTAGTGATACAAACATGATTTTTATTTTAAAGAAAGTAAAAATGAAAATTAGAATTGGTGTTGATCAAAAACAGGTTAATTGAGGAATTCCTGGAAGTAATTTATTGCAAAGATATTTACAATTTAAACTAATTTGGGTCACTTTTGCATGTTGGTTGTATGTTGTGTAACAAAGGGTTACCATGACAGCTGTGATGTTCACTCTTTTGACAGAGCACCAGTGGACAGTGAAGACTATGGAACAGAACATGTGATGGCTTTGTGTGGAAAGCTGCTGACGCCAGCCTGTGTCCCTCTCATCAGTCTCTCCAGGCAGCACCCAGCTATTCTTCCATCTTGCAGATGAAAATACTTTGATATGTGAGTAATAACTAACTTGTGTCTAACATAATATTGAATGTCAGTGTTTCCCCTAGGTTTACTGCTCATATATTCTTTAACCTCTTAAGCCCCAAGCCTGTTTTTCAGGTTCGAAAATGACATGCCCAAAACAAAGGACTATAACTTAACTTCTAAAAGGGTTATATGAATAATTTCTTTTATCAAAGCAAGGTCACATCTGTGAGTTGGATGTAGAAGTGTCGGAATCAATAAAGATGTTTCAGTGTCAGAGTAAATCCAGATGGAACATAGTCAAAAAGTGTACATTTTGTTTCCGCCCAAATAAAACCCATTACTTATAGTGAAAACCACCCTTGAATGATGGGTTAGTAGCCTAAAAGCTATAGGAATCCAAAGTATAACATATAATAAGTACCCTGTATCAAGATTGAGGCAAAACAAGTGAGAATTGACCTTTTTAGAGAGATTTAGCAAAAAAAAAGTCCAAGCGGACTAAGGTTTGGGCACATTTGGGTACATTTGGTTCCATCAGTGCCATTTAACCTTTTTCAGGTACCAGACTGTAAAAATCATTGTACAACATTTAATTATCACTATAGGTATTCATTCCATAAAAAAAAATAAAAATTATTGTTAATAAATAAATAAATAATTAAGTGTGTGTGTGTGTTTCCCTCTTTGCATGAGATGCATGTTACTTGCACAATAAAAATGAGGAAACTTAGGAAACATTTGACTCCAACTGGAGCAGATTTATTAAAAAAAATTAGCAACACACTATACAACAAGCATTTTTTGGGTAAAAAAACAACTTTATACAAACCCTGAATGTTACAGTGTTACTCCAGTAAGTCATGCCATGCCCTGTAAAAGTTATGTTTGGTAGTGCAGCACAGAGGGACCTCACACTTCCTGCAGTACACAGGTGTCTTCACCCTTCAGTTGCCAGCATCAGAGCACCTCCTGCAGTACCTCCTGACCTTGGTGGCATCTTCCCCATAATACTCGGGCATCCAGACGCCATATCCTCATCGCCTTCCTCACTGTGAAAACAAATGTGGAAAAAAACAAATAGATTAATTCTCTGGCTTGTACTTTCAAAAATGTAACTCAAATCAGAAATAATTTCTTTACAACAACAGCAGAACATCAATTTTGAGTGTGTGAAATAACATTATATCACTCAAAATGTATACCGTGTAAATTATGTGAGACGGGGTTCATATAATCTGTTCAATATTTAATATTAATATTCTGTCTGTCATATATATGTGTGTATATATATATATATATGTGTGTATGTATATATATATGTATATATATGTGTATATATATATGTATATATATGTGTATATATATATATATATATGTGTATGTGTATATATGTACACACACACACATATATGTGTATATATATGTATATATATGTGTATATGTATGTATATGTATATATATGTATATGTATATGTATATATATGTGTATATGTATGTATGTATATATATATATATATATATATATATATGTATATATATTTAGTTGTAAGTCACTTTGGATAAAAGCGTCAGCTAAATGAAATGTAATACCGTGTTAAATTCAACATGTCTTGTATTTTTCAACAACAAGAACAAGAAACGGCATCCATCTTCTTTGTTGTTGAGTGTGTGAAAGAACATTATATCACAAGATGGATGCCGTCGTGTTATTGTCACGTGTATGAAATTACTATAGATGAATACACTCTTACACCAAATAAATAACAAAAAGATAAAAACAGATGAATACTCTTACACCAAATAAATAAGTAATAGATACAAACAGAGAGATTACCTTTCCGGTGACGGAGGTTCATAATCAGAGTCATTACTGTCCCCTTCGTGCGTGACGAGATCACTATCTTCCGACGGAGAGTCCTGAAATACGATGTCCAATGCCTCCTCGACGGACAAAAAAGTCTTCTTTCTGGCTGCCATTGCTACGATGAAGACAAAGAAAACAAATCCTGCTGTTTCGCTGATCGATCTGCCGTTCTCTGCTCTCCTGTCGCCGCGGGACATGCTATGCTACGCTATAGCCTAGTATGCAGCGTACAAAGACTGGGTCGTGCGTAAATCAGCTCTATTGCCTTTATTTATACTTACGCAAACTCCTATCTCTGGAACCCATTGGTCGATTTGGATGATTGACACCTTTTTTGAATCGTTAGAGCCAATCGAATCGAGTAGCAGTTTCAAATTACGTAAATACGTCATGCCTGCGGAGGGGGAGCTATGCGTAAAAAGCAGCTCCCGCAGCTGAATCCACGGACTGTTAATCGTTGGACCTACTCTTCTGCCGTGAATGAAAGGATTGATTCTCAGTAATCATTTTAAAGTGACAAGAGACATTGGATTAACCCTGAGCAGCGTTTTTATTCCTTTGAACACAACTTTTGATCACAAAACAGCCAAGGTAAGACCTAATTATTGTCAGGGATTTGAAAACTGATATTGTTTACTTGCTATGTTGTGGCTGCCAGCTCGGTTAATGTTGTGCCTGTAGTGATGGGGTGTACACCCATGGAATCTGTGGAATCTCAGCTTTCAGAAAATGTGTTGTTTGTGCGGAAAGGATGAATTATAAATGATCGTTTTTGTGAGTTATAAGCAGACATAGCAAATTGCCCGTTTTTTGACATGGGGTCATTTAGAGGCTTCTTGTGAGACTTATTTTTCGATTTTTTTTCGTATCGTCAGTAAGCCAAGTTTCCTCCGGTCAGATGGGTATGGAATATTAATAGTTTCATGAATGACACTTCAGATATAGCACTGTTGCTACATATATAGCATTTTCGGACCCGAGCTCGGGTCCGTGGGGCTTAAGAGGTTAAATCCTCTGGAGCAGAGAGCAGGGTTCGTACGGGTGCTTGAAATCCTTGAAAATGCTTGAAATTTGACGTGGTGTTTTCAAGGTTGGGAAAGTGCTTGAATTTTGGGAATGGTGCTTGAAATTGAGATAAAGTGCTTGAAAATGTAAATGCTTTACTTTTACAATAAATTGCTGTCTGACTGAATAGTTCGCTTTTTAGATTAAAAGAAAATAATTGCTTCGCTTCTACATAAAATAGCTCCGCTGCACCTTCCCGCGCTGTGCGCGCGACCTTCAAGTGTTTGTGTTACGTGTGACCTGGGCATTCTGATGAGAGTGATAGATGACTGTGTGCCAGGAGGTTGCTGTTTCAACGAGCGTTGGCTAGCAGAAGACAAATACAAGCCATGGCTAAGACGAGGGTCAAGCCCACGAGTAGCCTCCTGCAAAGTTTGCAAAAATAACGATGCGAGAGTCTGCGCTGACGAGCCACATGAAAGGTACGCCGTAGTAGAGCATTTTAGATTAGGCTAACGTTGCATGTTATGTTTGTTTAAGCTAACGTTAGCGAGCTGAATAGCGAACTCGATTGAGGGATAATAATAATTGCAGGGGACAATCATTTCAGAGGAGCGTAACCTATGTTATGTGCGTTACAGTCGCCATCGTGTGGTGTTCAGAGGATGAAGCACTCAAGGCATTTCGTGTTATAAGTCAACGAAATATAATCTATTGATTCGACACACAGCGATTTGAAAAGCAATGTATTTCTACTGGTAGTATGTTTCGTGCCTAAACCAAATGTGACTTGCTCTCTCGAAATCAGTCACATTGACCCGAAGACACGTTTTCGTTTGTGTGTGTGTGTGTGTGTGTGTGTTGTGTGTGTGTGTGTGTGTGTGTGTGTGTGTGTGTGTGTGTGTGTGTGTGTGTGTGTGTGTGTGTGTGTGTGTGTGTGTGTGTGTGTGTGTGTGTGTGTGTGTGTGTGTGTGTGTGTGTGTGTGTGTGTGTGTGTGTGTGTGTGTGTGTGTGTGTGTGTGTGTGTGTAAACACCGGCTGTTGTTATGCTTGCTGTGATGTTACATTAGTCCGTTCTCTGCTTGTAATTATGCCGAAGCTTCAAAGCTGTATTTATCATCTGAATTTGCCGAAACAAGTTTAATATTCTGAAAGCCAATACTTTGTTTATTTGAAAACAAACTGTCTTTTATATAAAATTGAAGTATTATACAAGTAAAACTACATTTTGCTTTAATCCCATGTAATTGTAGAATGAACACAGTCTTCCTTTGCAGATGTATAAGTCAGGTGCAGCTCTATGCAGCTCTGCGTAATTTTGTAGCTACAATTCAGACTAATACGCTACCAGAGGTGGAATAAGTACTCGATCTTGTACTTGAGTCAAAGTAGAAGTACCAGAGTGTAGGAATACTCTGTTACAGTAAAAGTCCTGCATTCAAAATGTTCCTCAAGTGAAAGTAGAAAAGTATTCTCATCAAAATATAGTGAAAGACAGTAAAAGTAGTCGTTGTGCAGATTGATCCATTTCAGAATAATATATATGATATGTTTTATAATGATTGATCATGAAAGTGTTCTCAAAGCTGGTGAAGGAGCAGCTAGTTTGAAGTACTTTGTATACTGCAGGGTAGCTGGTGGATTTACTCCAGGTGGAACTAAAGTCTGATTTAACACTTGATTAGATTTCACATCATTCATCCACATCTGTGAAGTAACTAAAGGTATTAAATACATGTAGTGGAGTAGAAGTACACCATGTACCTCTGAACTGTAGTGGAGTAGAAGTACACCATGTACCTCTGAACTGTAGTGGAGTAGAAGTACACCATGTACCTCTGACTTGTGTTTACTGCCAACCTAAAAGTACCTCAAAAATAGTAATCAATAATGTATTGAAAAGTTATTTGGCTGATTGTTTTATATCGGCTCAGACAGGTTATATGGGACATACAGATGGGTCACTCATTTTGAAATATTAAACTTAGTTTTCTTTTCTTTAATTTTTCATCCTCGTGTAGAAGGCTATCACGAAACACACATTTGTTTGTTTATAGCATAAAGACCATCTGATTTAATGTGAGGTAGGGAAATAATCATTTGAGTATGTGTATATAAATATGTAATTTACAACAGCTGTAAGATGCTTGAAAAGCTGGAAAATGCACCTTGAAAATGCTTGAAAAGTGCTTGAATTTGATTTTGGAAAAGGTGTAAGAACCCTGAGAGAGAGGAGCTGTGGATTATTGTTATTGATTAATGCATCAGTGTTTCTTAGGGTCAAAAATGCTAAACTCAACTTAAAATGAAAGCGTTTAGTTTATTTAATAAAAGAGCTCATGTTCAATGTGAAAAGTGACCGTAGATATAGATTTGTTGCAATTTGGTGCTATATATATATTTAAAAAAATAATAATAATAAAAAAAAATATATGGGTTAGGGCAGGGGTGCCCAACCTTTTTTGAACCGAGAGCTACTTTTAAAGTTGCCAGTCTGCCGAGATCTACCAGTCCAAATAGAGAGGCGTAGCCATTACTGACAGCCTACTACCAGGTATAAATACACACTTCTACTTGTATAAAACTGACCTTTGTACGATGAATACTTCATAAAATACTGCAGATCCTTTATCTTACCTCTTTCTAATCTACACACATACAAGTATTTAACTGAAGTTACACAACAGTGCTGTTGATACAGAGTTGGAGTTTATTCACACGTCACTACAGTGGGTCATGTTCAAGAAACATTGAACAGTGCTGCCACATATGACTCAGGAACAAAGAAAAGACTCTGAACCCTTTCTTTGCCATTAAAATGAGGCTTACTAATAAGACAACTCAGATCTGAAGCTACTCAGGAATCTGCTGCCAAAGTGCAATAAAAAAGACAAAATTAATAGAATCAAACCCTTTTTTTGTTGCATTTTAGTCGAGTATAAAAAGAAATGCCTTTAAAATAGGATGCAAGCAACACTAGTTTCTTAACCTGAATTGATAATCAGGGCTCGACATTAAGGACTGCCCGATGGCCCGGGGCCATCTAGTATTTAGCTCGGGCAATGAAGCCTCACCTGCTGGTTGCCCGATCGGGCAATCTATTGTGCCAGTATCATGCAGCTTGCGGATCCAGTAATGAGTGACCCGACAGTAAAACTAAACATATCTATAACTAGTTTAGGTAGTTTGAGAGGTAATTAAAATAGCTACGTGTGATATTCTAACCTGAAGTGTGTGTTTTGTCCGCTCACCGCTGCATGTGATCATGCAGAGCTGCGTGTCGACTCGTCAGCAGCAGCTGATATCTCTCTCCCGTCAGATTAGACTTCACTCGCGTTTATGTCCATATCGATCAGATTCAGCTAGTTCTAGCTAATGATATGACTACCTGTTTATTAAAAGACACCTACACAATAAGTGTCGCTATGCAACTGGGTGAGGCCACAAAGTATAGCGCAGCATTATGTATTTGTTTACATGCCCACCGGAACCCCGAGGCATTACCAACAGATCAACGCACAATCAACCCATCCAGGACATCTCTTTCTCCACATTACGTGTTAGACATTAGAATTGACTATTCTCGTCTGTCACATACTCTTTTGTCTGTCACATAAGTGGCGCAACTGAAGCGGTATTGCGCTAAAGGGAATTATTTTTGACCGGACATTTAGAATTTGCCGGCTAATGGGAACTATGACGTCGCCATTTTTGTGTGCTTCGCGGATGCGCTCGGCTCCTCTCGACTGCTGCTCGGGTCTGCTCTGTCAGCTTCCGGATGAGGAGGCATTCGTTCGACCAACTTACAGTAGATAACATTACAAACATTTTGAACAGGGGCCATAATAGTGTAAATAATGTTTGTTTGGCATTATAACTGAATGTAATGTTTTCTACTTTTTTCCATCTGATGAAGGCATTTGCCTTCATCAGATGGAAAGTGGTCTTGGACCAACAACTTAAGTGTTTCTTATAGCTATGCAGGGCATGCAAGCGAGCAAAACACAAACAAGAACAAAACAAGTGAAATGAAGAATAAAATTGAAATTGTACAATACAATATTGTGGTGGTTCATCTTATAATTCAGTCTAGAGAATGCACCAGACAGCATCTAAGACCTGCAAAAATCTAAATTTTCTAGGGGGACGGAGGCCCCCCAAACCCTTCGTGCCATTTCGTCCGCGCGCATTTTTCAGGGCAATCTCTACTGGGCTCAGGGCCATCTGTAAATTAGCTTAGATGGCCCACAGGGCCATCTCCCCAAAATCCTTAATGTCATGCACTGATAATAGACTATAATCAATTTAAGTTTGCATTCTTATACAATTTTGTACAATAATTATAATGAATGAGTTTCAAACAACTAAAACTTACAGCAGATTAATAACGGTATCTAACTTGAGTTTTTATTATATCAAAAACCTGTGAAATGCTACTGTTATTTTTACTGTCCCCCAAAGCGCGTCGGCACGATAAGATGCTCTGGTATCAGCCTTGCTCTTGTTGTTGGGCCTGGTGAAAATGGACTGCTGTGCATTTAGCTGTCCTTTCAGGCCCCTCCCCTTTTGGAGCGTAGGGCAGAATTAGGAGGGAATTCCGTCTCGTAGCGTTTGTGCACCTGTTTTGAAATGCCGCTCCTAAATTACCCTTCTTCGATAAAGCCACGCTCGCATTGCAGATGAGACAGATGGACTTTGAATTGGAATAGATACAAAAATAATCAATCCTCCCACTCGGAGTGAATGAAAATTATATATTTTGGGCTTTTTTGCTTCTGCGGTGTGTGCGGACTGTCACTCCTGTTGACATGGACAACGTCAGCGAACTACTGCCCACCAGCCACGCCCGACACATGGGGTCACGCCGGCCATCACAAAGCTTTGGGTGCATTCAAGTGCATTATCCTGGCACGGGAAGATTATGTTATAGGACGTTAACGATAAAACAGAATATTGTTGTTCTATTTTTAGACACATCTCACGATCGACTGGGAATCTCCCCGCGATCGACTGGTTTGGGCACCCCTGGGTTAGGGTTAACCCTATCCAGTGGTTAGTTTTAGGGTAAGCTCCACTCTTTTTTATTTTATGTATTCACTTTAAGAGAAAGGGATTTCAGAAACAAGTCGCACAAGTTTGGCTCGAGTGGTAAAATTAACAAAGGTAACTGTTGTTACCCCCCTTCTAACTTATGAAATAATGAGAAAAATATGAACGACTCTTCATAGAGCCACGTCCACACAGCTTTAAAGTTGTAGGAAGCTGAAGCATTACATTCGTTGCCAACGGCTAGTTGTCGTTTGCTAAGGTATTAGAAAGTTGGTGTTCTGGAAGGTTTAGCATAGGATCAATGCCCTTGGGATGCTCTCAATAACTGTTTTACAATTTTGTGTGTGTTTTGTGTAACCCTGCTTCAAAGGTCCATCATACAAGATGTAGGGGATCTATTGGCAGCTGCTGATAAAAATATCCATCATTATGGTTTTACTAATAGTTTATCACTTCCTCCTCCAGCACCTGGACACAGCAGGAACCTACGCCAGGATCCTGTTGTGTCTTCAGCTCCGCCTTCAACACCATCTTCCCGGCTCTGCTGCAGGACAAGTTCTCCCAGCTGCACGTGCCCGACTCCACCTGCAGGTGGATCACAGACTTCCTGTCTGACAGGAAGCAGCACTTGAGGCTGGGGAAACACCTCTCTGACTCCCGGACCATCAGCACCGGTTCCCCTCAAGGCTTGCGTTCTTTCCTCTCTGCTCTTCTCCCTGTACACAACACGCTGCACCTCCAGTCACCAGTCTGTCAAGCTACTGAAGTTCGACACCACCCTCATCGGACTCATCTCTGGTGGGGACGAGTCTGCCTACAGGTGGGAGATGGACCATTTGGTGACCTGGTGTGGGGAAAACCACCTGGAGCTCAACGCTCTCAAGGCAGTGGAGATGGTTGTGGACTTTAGGAAGAACGCAGCCCCACCCACCCCCATCACTCTGTGTGACTCCCCAGTAACTGCTGTGGAGTCTTTCCGCTTCCTGGGCACCATCATCGCCCAGGACCTCAAACGGGAGCAGAACATCTGCTCCCTCACCAAAAAAGCACAGCCGAGGATACTCCATCACCATCTGGTACGCTGCAGCCACAGCTAAGGATAAGGGCAGGCTGCAGCGTGTCATCCGCTCTGCAGAGAAGGTGATCGGCTGTAATCTGCCATCCCTCTAGGGCTGCAACAAACGACTAATTTGATAATCGATTAATGAAACGATTAATCGACTATTCGGACTATTATGCCTTGCACAATTTCTCAAACGCTCTTATTTAGCCATCAACTTTTAGATTTAGCTTGAGGTTGTTTTAGGCATGTGGAAACTAACAATGAAGACAATAAAGATTAATACTTAATATTAATAATATTTCACATCAAAAGAAACAACAATGTTTTAACAAATCGTATTAAATAATCTGATGACAGAATAGCTGAAACTTTAACAAAATAAATAACTCAGTTTCCTCTAATCATTAATGTTTGTATAATGTAGTTAACTCCGTGTGTTGCTGCCAGCATACATAACACCTGACGTGGAAACGTTACTCGTGGACGGAGCTACAGAGCTGCTAGAAAGACAGTGGAACCCGGTGCATTCCTCCGTCTGCATGTGGAGCACTTTTGATAAATGTTTAGACAAATTGCTCGTGTTACCGCCTTTACATGCTAAACTCTTATTGCACTTTTGGCAACGAGCATCGAGACGGGTAAAGTTGAACCACCTCGGAGCGCGTTCTCTCCGCCATCCCCGCCGTGTGTTGCTGCATGTAGCAGCTGTGTTGTTGTAAACTGCCCCGCCCCCTCGCACACAGACGGGAGAGAGAGAGATCAAGTCTGGATTGGAAAGATCGAAAAATACATCATAGACGCATTTGTTTGTCTTTTTGCATGTTAGAAACGAGTTGGCGACACTAAGACTGCGATATAATGCTTATGTAGCAATAACACATATGACATATCTTTTTTAAATGTCTCCAGTACCGATAAAAAGACCAATAACGTTGGAGCTTAACGGCGCGTAAAACACACGTGATGACGTCACCAACGAATCGACGACTGAATTAGTTGGCAACTAATTTGGTAATCGATTAAGTCGATTAGTTGTTGCACCCCTACATCCCTCCACGACCTGCACGCCTCCAGGACCCTGAGGCGGGAAGATAGTGGCCGACCCCTCCCACCCTGGACACAAACTGTTCACTCCTCTCCCCTCCGCGCTCCATCAGGACCAGAACCTTTCTCCATCAGGACCAAAACCTCTCCATCAGGACCAAAACCTCTCGATCAGGACCAAAACCTCTCCATCAGGACCAGAACCTCTCTCCATCCAGAACCTCTCTCCATCAGGACCAAAACCTCTCCATCAGGACCAAAACCTCTCCATCAGGACCAGAACCTCTCTCCATCCAGAACCTCTCTCCATCCAGAACCTCTCTCCATCCAGAACCTCTCTCCATCAGGACCAAAACCTCTTCATCAGGACCAGAACCCTCTCTCCATCAGGACCAAAACCTCTCTCCATCAGGACCAGAACCTCTCTCCATCAGGACCAGAACCTCTCTCCATCAGGACCAGAACCTCTCTCCATCAGGACCAGAACCTCTCTCCATCAGGACCAGAACCTCTCTCCATCAGGACCAAAACCTCTCTCCATCAGGACCACCACCTCTCTCCATCAGGACCAACACCTCTCTCCATCAGGACCAGACCTCTCTCCATCAGGACCAGAACCTCTCTCCATCAGGACCAGAACCTCTCTCCATCAGGACCAGAACCTCTCCATCAGGACCAAAACCTCTCGCCACCTCAACAAGGCCGCCCCCCACTACTGACACTTTACCTCAGCCACAACGCAGACTCTGCATTACATAATGGAGATCACAGGATTGGTAAATAATGCAATCAGGGCTCGAGCTTAAGGACGTCCCGTCGTCCCGGGGCCGAAAAAATAGTGTCGGGGTAGGATAGAAAATAATTTTGGGACGAATTTGGGACGAGAGTTAAAATAAAAATACCCTGCTAACTCTACTACAAACGGCGATGAAATGAAACCGACTGCACGTTTTGTGTAGCACACAGTTATTAAACCTCCTTGTCAACATAAACACACACGCACAAAAACATTTAGAAACCCGCGAAATACACACACATGTTAGCTACAGCCGTGCCGCTGGCTGTCAGCCAGCCGCCCCAGCTGGCTGTGCCCGCGAATTTGGTCTAGCTATGTTAGCCTACTGAGTGTGTGTATTTCGCGGGTTGAGCGATGTACAATGGCATCCTGTGGAGGAATTCTGAAATGTTTTACCGTTACATCACAAAAACGCACAGCAGAACCAGACCCTGGAGTGCCAGCCTCTTTATTACTGACTCCGTCTTCATCCCCTATGGGTAATAAGGCTGAGATGAGAACTCTCCATCGTATTTAGTCCTCAGCAATATGCTGCCTCTCCCCATGTAGGGATGGGTTACCGAGCCCCGGTGTTAAACGGGCCCCGGGCCGGAATTATTAAAGACAGTGTGTAACGTTAAGCCCCGACGTTATCGGACTTTTTATCGGTACTGGAGACATTAAAAAAATATGTCATATGTGTTATTGCTACATACACATTATATCACAGTTTAGTTTCACCAACTCCGTTTGTAATATGCAATAAGACTACAACATGCGTCTATGATGTATTTTCGAGATTTTTCCAATCCAGACGAGATCTCTCTCCCGTCTGTGTGCGAGGGGGCGGGGCCATTCGTTAAAGGTCTCCTGGCTGTGCTTACAGACTGTCATCCTGGTTAGTGGTTACTCTGGGTTCTGTCTTCAGGACAGTGTTGATTTTTTTTGTTAATTGGATGGGACTTGATTGGATTCAATATTAGAGTAATTTTCTCATTTGTGTGTTTGTTTAAATATATTTGGTCTTTGTTTATGTGATTGAATGATTTACTCAAATAAAAAGGTTGATGAATTATCATCTAATGATTTGTATGATGTTTTATTTATGTTAAAGGTCACTTTGAATGATTTTTAACTAATGATAATGTAGAAAAACTAACATTTTAAATTCGGGACGGTCCACATTAATTTCGGGACGGCTTAGATTGTATTTCGGGACGGTTCCGGGAGGATAAAAAAGTTAGTCGAGAGCCCTGAATGCAATGTTTAAATATTGCTTACGCACATATTTTATATTCTATAATTTATTGCATTATATTTCGGTGTAAATTACTGCTTTATTTTATTGCTATCTTACTATATTTTTATTACAATGTTCTTAATATATTCTTAATGTGTACTTTTTTTAATTTTTGTTTTTTATTTGTATGCACCACGACACCTAGTGAAATTCCTCGTACGTGTGAACCTACCTGGCAATAAACCCGTTTCTGATTCTGATCTGTTTGTCCTCTAGGTTGCACTGCCACGTCTACAGCAGCGCAGAATGGACAGAGGAAACATGATTGGGCCTCAAGTTTTTTGCAGCCAATATTCATTATCCTACAACTTGGGATAGGAGGGTGAGTGAACAAGCTATCCATTGGTTGGAACCTGCCATTGTTAGACGTACTAAATCCTCCACACTGCTCCTTCAAATTGACAATGTGAGCATATGTTGCCATTTTGCAATTTCTGTTATTTTCAGTTGAGAATGTTTCAAAGTAATCTTAAAAAATGTAACTTACTTTTTGTTTCTACTGTTTATAAGTATGATGTTTAAATATGAAATGCTGTATTCATTAGTTGTTCTATAATTCTACAAATATTTTTATATTTTAAGTTTTCAGAGTAATTGTTTCCGACAGAACATTTTGTGATGTCATTTGGTTGAACCTGTTTGATTGGAAAATGTTAGAAAGCTGTAAGATAACAGTATTCTAGCTGTAGAACTTTAGGTTCTGTATTTATTTTAGTGTTTGACAAATGTAATTTAATAAAAAAAATAAAATGTAAAGAACTGTTTTTCTCATCAGAACTTTATTTAAGGTATTTGAATGTAAGACAATGGATTTTGAAAAGAGAGGAAAGTGTTTTCCTGTAAAATCTTTAAGGACAATTCCTGTAATTAATTGCTTTTGCACTTTATTTCAGTTAAAGTATTTTTAATTTAATGTTATGGTTTTTGTTTGGCAGCCGCTGCTCCCAGTCATTTGACCGTTTTTTTGCGGGTTTTTTGACCGTAGAAGTTTTAGTATTGTACTTTTATTAAAGGTTATTGACTGTAAAAAGAGCAGATAAACCTGTAAAATAACAGTGTTTCACTGCTGAACTTTAAGTTCTGTCACTTTATTGAAGGTGTTTGACCGTAATAATTTAGGATAAAACTGTAAAATAACAGTTTTTACATGCTTAACTCTAAATTATGTCCGTAATAAACAAGGGAAGATACCTGTAAAATAACAGTGTTTCTCTGTAAAGGAAATTAATTATATTTACTGTGAATTTACGTTTTTTTCCCATTATTGTAATTAGGGTATTTAACTGTAATTTGACAGTAAGTTTTTGGAAGCACCAGCTGCAAGATTTTTACCGTTTTTTTTTTTTACAGTGTGCCTGAGGGTTAGGGTGTGTCATGGGAATTATGATTATCAGAGAATTGAATGCTATGATGTTGTTTAACATATAAATAATAATATTCTGTAAGCCTTACATGTCAAGAGACAGTATGTTGTATTCTGGAAGAAGTGTCTCATCCACTATATTCTGACTAACGGGGTAAAATCCATAGTTTTCTTGCTATTGACTTTATATCAATTGCATTCTGGTAAATTGTATATATTCATTGTAATCTGGTGAATGGTGGCTTACTTATTGTGTTCTGAGCATTACTGGTTAAACTGGTGAAAGTTACCTAAAGCATTGCATCTTGGTCGAGATGACCTGAATCATTTTCAGCTTTACGTTCAAACTGTTTATGTTAAATAATACTCGTTGTAACCCTAACCCTAAAATGAGTGAATAATTTCAAGTTTTTTGATTTTCAAATCATTGTATTCTGTTTTTAGTTATGTTTTACACAACGTCCCAACTTCATTTAATTGGGGTTTGTATAGTATATACATTAATGTATGTATGGAACTATTAATCTCTCTGTATTGCTTTGGAGCAGATGGCTGGTATTTCACATTTCATCTTTGAATAAGGTCATTTCTGGAAGCATGTTATGAAAGAAGTCGGCAGAAAAGACTATCAATCAGTGTCAGAACTGTTTGGACAGGTGTGTTCAGGTGTGAGAACAGGGGGTCTGTTGAGGAGAGTATCTGACAGTATATAAGTCACCTCACAACACCACATTTCATCAGACTTGAAGCTCCTGCTGGAAGTCAGAAGACTCTCACCCAACTGCTGATCTACACAACTTCACCAGGTGAGGACTAACAGACTATATATATAGATTTATAATAAAAACTTTACTTTTCTGTGTAAAACAGCAGCTGGATTAGTGTCTGCAGGGAAATACTGCATTACTAAGCACAGTTGAGAGTCAGACTCCAAGTGTTATTAACTCTCATCACTCCTACTCCTTAACATAAGTTTCAATCAGGTTCTGAAGTCTGTGTTGTCTCTTCTCAACAGGTTGGAGAAATGGCCTCAGATCAAATGACCGTTGCTGCTCTGGGACGACCCTTCACCCTAGGGATGCTCTATGATGCTCGGAGTGACAAAGCTTTCATCATAGTCACCGTACAACAACAATTCACCAGGCCTGACATTACTTTGTTAAGTTATCTTATGATTGTCGTCGTGCCATTTTAAATTGAGTTTGTTGTGAGAGTTGTTTCTTTGTCTCTTTGTGCACCTGTGTATATCGGGATGTTCTTTCACTGCTTTTGTCTGTAGATTATATTTTCTATGCATTTATTACACATCTTAGTTTAATACTTGATTCTGATTGGTCAATAAGAACATTTCAGAGGTTATTGATACTCTATAACAAACCACTGCAAATAATGATCTTTGCTGAGGAGGATCAAGGGAGAGAAAGAAAGAGGTTAAAAGACAGAGCGTTGGAAGTCAAATAAATGAACTGAAGCAGAAAGACAGGAAGTAAACACTAACAGGAACACGGTATGGGCTCTGTCGGGTTTAAGGACTTGTTTGTGGAAGCTGTGAACAGACTTGGACAGAGAACATTGGTCAGAGCTGCCTTCATTCTAAATTCACTTGTTGTCGAAGCTCCATCCGTTGGTGCGCCGTGGAGCGGAGTTTACTTTCTTAGCGGAAGAAATACGATCATTTTCAAGTCAATACAATCATTTAAATTAATATTGGGAGTCAAGTCCTTAGTGTGTTAGTGTGTGGGCGTGTAATAAGCGGGATAATGTGCAGCGAGGCCAACCCAGTCGCACATCTAAACGTGTAATAACTACGTTGGTCCACAACGTAGG